>NC_080186.1:84643863-84946893 GCF_030028045.1 Hippopotamus amphibius kiboko | reverse complement strand
GAATTTGAGCTACCACTGAACAGTTTTGAGATATGTATTTGTTCTTATTTTAGTGAATGATTTGTCCTAACTTTTTTTATGGATATATCAAGTATAAGATTTGCATCAGTAAATCATGGTTATTATGAAAATCACAGCAGCCAAAATAACTTCACAGTGAAGTTAATTTCAAAGTGGAAAACATTCTTATATTGCACATAGTACTGTCTCTTATCTCTGTTAAATAGATGGCTGAAAATCAGCCATAATCACAGGTTTTTTAGTTAATATGTATTGTACTCAAATCCTTTAACTATCACTACACATCTTAAATCTGTGATGTGTAGGGTATGGTAAGCTTCCTGGTATATCTATAGTTAAATAAATGAAGATACTCACGTGATGAAAGCAGCAATACCCTCAGAGAATGCTAAATTGAAATTTATATTAAAAAATAAATATAATAGGCAATAAAACTTCTGTGATTGACTGATAGGCATTCCTCAAGAGTTATATGAATAAATTTGAACCCCAGAGTCAAAGCAGTATTTTAGCACTGACTTATTTCCTATGATACCATAGGTTTCCTGAGATATAACTTGAGAATAAATGCAATTTCTAGCAGCTTCATTACAGCAATAAGACAACTTTAAGACACTGCTTCTTGAAATTATAATCATGACTGTGAATTTCAAACAGAGCTAAAGTTTGAAATGACTCAAGGTCACGACTATATCTTTTTCTTTAAAATATTTTAAAGAATGGATAAAAACATGAAAGTCTTATTTTGGTGCCATAATATGTATTTTAAAATATAGCACCCTAGGGAAAAAATAGTGTTTAGTAGGACCAATGCAAAGCTTTCAAATATTTTATAAATCAGATCATTAATAATATGAACTAACACTAAGTAGTCAATAGCTATAAAAAATGTACAGTTACTGGCCCTCTATTACTGGCTTGAAAAGTGACTAACGATGTGAAATGCTTATTACAGACTTGATAGTTATACAGATTTATATTAAGAACTGGCACAAAAATGATAAACTGAACCATAGAAAAGAGATTTTGAAGCAATTACTAATCAGGAAAAGATTCTAATAAATCAATCAGCATTAAGGTTGCTCTTCATCAGCTAGATTCATGGTATTGCAAATTATTTACATTTTTAAATGGCTCACCTGGCTTAGCAATGATATTCGAATAATTTCCATAATGTCGTCTGACAAGGACATCTTAGAAAATTGCTTATTTAACTCTGAGAATCTAATGGAACAAGGAAGGGGGGTGCAGGAGGAAGTAAAGGAGGAGAGGAAAAAAAAAACCCCACTAAACCAGATAGATGACAATATAAAGAAAAAAAAAGCCAAATTTAATGGAATAAAATTTTATCAAGTATCAACATAGATTCAGCCTATCTATATAGAGTGTATGGTAGATATAGAATGGTGCAAATATTCTATGATAGTATATAAGTAATTTAAATCATTACAGAATATGCATTGATATTCTCCTTCTCATATATTTGGTGAAAACCATACAATACATAGGCCTATTTGTATGTTGTAGCCTTTCTGATTAGCATATATTCAAACTTCAAAGCAAAACAATAGGAGTAAAAATACATCATTAACATTACTTTCCAAAAAAAATAATAACTTTTCTATGTTCTTGAAAAAGCCTCTAAGGTGAAACAGTGTCTGGAGTTATATGGTAAGTTCCACAGAACATTCAAATTTTCCCCTATGGTGGTATTTCATTACATTATACACCTCACCAGAAATTACTTTCCAAATTACTCTCTGTGCTGAATTGAACAGAGAATGCATAAGCAAAGAAAGAAAAGTGCTTTAAAAATAAGAAAGCAAAGAGGGGAAAAATGTCTTTTGCAAATACTCTTTCCTGTCGAAAGTATCATTTTCTTGTGCTGGGCTCTTAGAAGCATATGAAATTTGAATCAACCCTAGCCCTCACTGAGCACACAGGCTACCTGGGCAGAGAGGACTGATAGAATAGGAAACAGATAAAAATCTCTACCCACTCTCTAGAGATGATCTTACCCACTCCTATTGCTTAAACTATTATCTATATGGTATGGCCCAAAGACTCGCTGGATGTTATTTCCACTTCCATCTCTTTTACAACCTAATTGAGTGTTCCAATAGTCCTTAAAACTGATGCTCTGAAACTACACTGCAAGTGCTACCTTTTTTTCTACCTTTAAAAAAAAATACAAATAATAGCATAACACTCAGGTCACCAAATCTTCCTTTTCCTTCATTTCCTCTCATTTAATTAGATCTCCAGCCCATCTCTGAAATAGTCCTCAAATTTTCTCCCTTTCTACTGCCTGAGTTCATAGCATTATCTTTGGCTTGCACTGTTTCAAGAGTTTCCCCAACTAATATCAATTACTTCAGGGTCTCTTCTTGCAATCCATCCTCATAATTCCTACCAGTTATCTAACACAAATCTGATCACATAGAGCCCTTATTTAAATATCCACAATTTCTATCTATAGGGAAGACTAACATCCTCAGCATGACAGACAAGACTTACCAACTTTCCTTGTCTTATCTCTCTCCACTCCCACCTCCCACCTTCCATCAATATTGAACTATTCATATGAGCTGAAAATAATCTTTCCATTACTCTGTACCTCTGCACATATCTTTTATTGCATTAAGATGCTTTCCTTATCCATTTCTCCTTCTGGCAAATGCTTACTTACCCTTTAGTTCTCTAGTCAAATGTCACTTCCTCTGTGGCATTAGTTTATCCTTCCCATGTGCTCTCATAGCACAATTATATATACATCTCTATTATAACCATGACAATATGGTTGTTTTGTGTTTTCTTTGCTAGACTGTGAGTCATTTTTGCAATTTCTGCTTGAATTGAACAGATTTGGCAAGTGCAGTGATTCATATAAACAGTTTGTTAGGGGAGACAATTTACCAAGTCTAGGCTGAGAAATTAGGGGAGGATTCCAGTAACACAATTCAGTCTTAAGAATAAGCAGGCTAGGAAAGAGAGAAGGAAGAACATTATAGACAGAAGGACAAACCATGTATAAAAAGTAATGTTATGTACATTGATCCGTAAGTATTTGCTAGTGGTAAAGTTGGAAATATGTATATATAGGCTAAGGGAAATATAAAAAGGGAATTGACCTTGTCCTTAAAAGAATTTTAAGATGTTGTGAAGTACATGGATGAGTTGATCTAATCTGCAAGGAGGTAAGATTTTGTTCAACTGTTCTTAGCAATTCAAGCAAAGAAATTAGATTTTGATATTGATCTGCGTTGCGATTTGTTGGGCAGGTGTGGAATAAGTAGACAGGTATAAGGGAAGTGAAGATTTTAGTGAGTGGTTCAGATGACAGTTCTTAGCTACAGACTAGGTAGAAGAACTGGGAAGAATCAAGGAACATAAGTTGTCTGTTTAAAAAAAAAAAAACCCAGATATACTGAGATTGAAAAATTGAAAGTTGTAATTTATGGATCAAATAGGTCTTTATTAAGCACTTACTATGTGCCAACTACTGTTTTAGGAACTGGAGATACAGCAGAAGAAAAAAGACAAAAATTCTCATAATATTTGTTGAAATTCAAATTTTCAGAGATTAAAACAGTTTGGGAAGATACAAAGAGCATACGTTGCCATGACTGAAGTATTGTGAAGGTGTGGGTCACTGGAGTTTAGGAGAGCAAGAAACTCTAAGGAGAATATATTCCATAAGTCATAAACATGGGTAGCAAATCAAGTCAAGACATCTGTTGGCACTTTGGTGATAAGACAAAAAGCCAAGTACAAAAGTCTTCAATGAATGTGAGAGAGTGAACAGGAGGTTTCTATGTTGTAGAGATGAAAATGGGCAAAGGAAGGTGTGGTCAGATGCAAAAGTTTCACTGGAGTAGGAATGTTTGCTTGAAAATAGATGGAAAGGAAGAATCAAGATGGCGGAGTAGCAGGATGTGCACTCACTCCCTCTTGCAAGAGCACCAGAATAACAACTAACTGCTGAATAACCATCGACAGAAAGACACTGGAACTCACCAAAAAAAAACCACCCCACATCCAGAGACAAAGGAGAAGCTGCAATGAGATGGTAGGAGGGGCGCAATCATGTTAAAATCAAATCCCATAAATGCTGGGTGGGTGACTCACAAGCTGGAGAACAGTTATACCACAGAAGTCCTGAGGATTCTGAGCCCCACGTCAGGCTTCCTAACCTGGGGGTCCAGCAATGGGAGGAGGAATCCCCAGAGAATCAGACTTTGAAAGCCAGCGGGATTTGATTGCAGGACCTCCACAGGACTGGGGGAAATGGAGACTCCACTCTTGGAGGCCACACAAAGAAGTGTGCTCACCAGGACCTAGGGGTAGGGAGCAGTGACCCCACAGGAGACTGAACCAGACCTACCTGCTGGTGTTGGAAGGTTGCCTGTAGAGGTGGGGGGCAGCTGTGGCTCACCGAGGAGACAGGGGCACTGGCAGCAGGGGTTCTGAGAAGTGCTCATTGGCCTGAGCCCTTCCAGAGTCCACCATTAGCTCCACCAAAGAGCCTGTAAGCTCCAGTGCTGGGTCGCCTCAGGCCATATGACCACCAGGGTGGGAACACAGCCCCACCCATTGGCAGACAAGTAGATTAAAGTGTCACTGAGCTCCACCCACCAAATTAGATTAAAGTTTTACTGAGCTCTGCCCACCCTACCCAGCCCACCATCAGTCCCTCCCATCAGGAAGCACCCACGAGCCTCCTAGACAGCTTCCTCCACAAGAGGGCAGACAGCAGAATCAAGCAGTATCACCAGTATTTCATCTTGTGGAACTGAAAACCACAGCCACAGAAAGAAAGAGAAAATGAAAAGGCAAAAGACTTTGTACTAGATGAAGAGACAAGATAAAACACCAGAAAAACAACTAAATGAAGAGGAGATAGGCACTCATCTGGAAAAAGAATTCAGAATAATGATGGTGAAGATGATCCAGGACTATGAAAAAAGATTGGATGCAAAGATTGAAAAGTTGCAAGAAAAGTTTACCAATGACCTAGAAGAATTAAACAACAAACAGAGATATGCAACACAATAACTGAAATGAAAAATACACTAGAAGGAACCAATAGCAGATTAACTGAGGAAGAAGGATGAATAAGTGACCTGGAAGACAGAATGGTGATAATCACTGATGCAGAAAAGAATAAAGAAAAAAGAATGAAAAGAACTGAAGATAGCCTAAGAGACCTCTGGGACAACGTTAAATGCACCAACATTCGCATTATATGGGTCCCAGAAAGAGAAGAGAGAGAGAAAGGACCTGAGAAAATATTGGAAGAGATTATAGTTGAAAACTTCCCTAACATGGGAAAGGAAATAGCTACCCAAGTGCAGGAAGCACGGAGAGTCCCAGGCAGGAGGAACCCAAGGAGAAACACACCAAGACATATAGTAGTCAAATTGACAAAAATCAAAGACAGAGAAAAGTTTTTAAAAGCAACAAGGGAAAAAAGACAAATAACATACAAGGGAACTCCCATAAGGGTAACAGTTGATTTCTCAGCGGAAACTCTACAAGCCAGAAGGGAGTGGCATGATATATTTCAAGTGATGAAAGGGAAGAACCTACAACCAAGAATACTCTACCCAGCAAGGATCTCATTCACATTTGATGGAGAAATCAAAAACTTTACAGACAAGCAACAGCTGAGAGAATTCAGCAACACCAAACCAGCCTTACAACAAATGCTAAAGGAACTTCTCTAAGCAGGAAACATAAGAGAAGAAAAGGACCTACAAAGACAAAAACAAAACAATTAAGAAAATGGTAATAGGAACATACATATTGATAATTACCTTGAATATAAATGGACTAAATGCACCAACCAAAAGACACAGACTGGCTGAATGGATACAAAAACAAGACTCATATATATGCTGTCTCCAAGAGACCCACTTCAGACCTAGGGACACATACAGACGGAAAGTGAGGGGATGGAAAAAGATATTCCATGCAAATGGAACTCAAAAGAAAGCTGGAGTAGCGATACTCATATCAGATAAAATAGACTTTAAAATGAAAAATGTTATGAGAGACAGGAAAGGACACTACATAAAGATCGAGGGATCATTCCAAGAAGAGGAGGTAACAATTATAAATATATATGCACCCAATATAGGAGCACCTCAATACATAAGGCAAATGCTAACAACTATGAAAGAGGAAATCGACAGTAACACAATCATAGTGGGGGACTTTAACACTCCACTTACACCAATGGAAAGATCATCCAGACAGAAAATTAATAAGGAAACACAAGCTTTAAATGGCACAATAAATCAGCTTGAATTAATAGATATCTATAGGACATTACATCCAAAAGCAGCAGATTACACATTCTTCTCAAGTGCACATGGAACATTCTCCAGGATAGATCACATTTTGGGTCCTAAATCAAGCCTTGGTAAATTCAAGAACATTGAAATCGTATCAAGGATCTTTTCTGACCACAACGCTATGAGATTAGAAATCAATTACAGGAAAAAAATTGTAAAAAACACAAACACATAGAGGTTAAACAATATGCTACTAAATAATCAACAGATCACTGAAGAAATCAAAGAGGAAATCAAAAAATACCTAGAGACAAATGACAATGAAAACACAATGATCCAAAACCTATGGGATGCAGCAAAGGCAGTTCTAAGAGGGAAGGTTATAGCAACACAGTCCTACCTCAAGAAACAAGAAAAATCCCAAATAAACAATCTAACCTTACACCTAAAGAAACTAGAGAAAGAAGAGCAAACAAAACCCAAAGTTAGTAGACGCAGATAAATCACAAAGATCAGAGCAGAAACAAATGAAATAGAGACAAAGAAAACAAGAACAAAAATCAAGAAAACTAAAAGCTGGTTGTTTGAGAAGATAAATAAAATTGATAAACCTCCAGCAAGACTCATCAAGAAAAAGAGGGAGAGGACTCAAATCAATAAAATTAGAAATGAAATAGAAGTTACAACAGACACCACAGAAATAAAAAGCACCATAAGAGATTACTACAAGCAACTATATGCCAATAAAATGGACAACATGGATGAAATGGACAGATTCTTAGAAAGGTATAACCTTCCAAAACTGAATCAGGAAGACATAGAAAATATGAACAGACCAATCACAAGTAATGAAATTGAAACTGTGATTAAAAATCTCCCAACAAACAAAAGTCCAGGACCAGATGGATTCACAGGTGAATTTTATCAAACATTTAGAGAAGAGCTAACACCCATACTTCTCAAACTCTTCCAAAACATTACAGACGAAGGAACACTCCCAAACTCATTTTCTGAAGCCACCATCACCCTGATACCAAATGCAGACAAAGATACTACAAGAAAAGAAAACTACAGACCAATATCACTGATGAATTTAGATGCAAAAATGCTCAACAAAATACTAGCCAACAGAATCCAACAACACAGTCAAAGGATCATCCACCATGATCACGTGGGGTTTATCCCTGGAATGCAAGGATTCTTCAATATACGCAAATCAATCAATGTGATACACCATATTAACAAACTGAAGGATAAAAAACACATGATCATCTCAATAGATGCAGAAAAAGCTTTTGACAAAATTCAACACCCATTTATGATAAAAACTCTCCAGAAGGTGGGCATAGAGGGAACCTACCTCAACATAATAAAGGCCATATATGACAAACCCACAGCAAACATCATTCTCAATGGTGAAAAACTGGAAGCATTCCCTCTAAGATCAGGAACAAGACAAGGATGTCCACTCTTGCCACTACTGTTCAACATAGTTTTGGAAGTCCTTGCCACAGCAATCAGAGAAGAGAAAGAAATAAAAGGAATCCAAATTGGAAAAGAGGAAGTAAAACTGTCACTGTTTGCAGATGACATGATACTATGCATAGAAAATCCTAAAGATGCCACCAGAAAACTACTTGATCTAGTCAATGAATCTGGTAAAGTTGTACGATACAAAATTAACACACAGAAATCTCTTGCATTTCTATACACCAACAATGAGAGAGCAGAAAGAGAAATTAAGGAAACAATCCCATTCACCATTGCAACAAAAAGAACAAAATACCTAGGAATAAACCTAACCAAGGAGGTAAAAGACCTGTACTCAGAAAACTATAAGACACTAATGTAAGAAATCAAAGACGACACAAACAGATGGAGGACATACCATGTTCTTGGATTGGAAGAATCAACATTGTGAAAATGACTATACTACCCAAAGCAATTTACAGATTCAATGCAATCCCGATCAAATTACCAATGGCATTTTTCACAGAACTAGAACAAAAAATTTTACGATTTGTATGGAAACGCAAAAGACCCCGAATAGCCAAAGCAATCTTGAGAAGGAAAGATGGAGTTGGTGGAATCAGGCTACCCGACTTCAGGCTATACTACAAGGCTACAGTGATCAAGACAGTATGGTACTGGCACAAAAACAGAAATATAGATCAATGGAACAGGATAGAAAGCCCAGAGATAAACTACGGTCAACTAATCTATGACAAAGGAGGCAAGGATATACAATGGAGAAAAGGCAGCCTCTTCAATAAGTGGTGCTGGGAAAACTGGACAGCTACATGGAAAAGAATGAAATTAGAACACTTCCTAACACCATACACAAAAATAAACTCCAAATGGATTAAAGACCTAAATGTAAGGCCAGACACTATAAAACTCCTGGAGGAAAACATAGGAAGAACACTCTTTGACGTAAATAACAGCAAGATCTTTTTTTGATCCACCCCCTAGAATAATGGAAATAAAACCAAAAATAAATAAGTGGGACCTAATGAAACTTCAAAGCTTCTGCACAGCAAAGGAAACCATAAAGACGAAAAGACAACCCTCAGAACGGGAAAAAATATTTGCAAACGAATCAACAGACAAAGGATTAATCTCCAAAATATATAAACAGTTCATCCAGCTCAATATCAAAAAAACAAACAACCCAATCAAAAAATGGGCAGAAGACCTAAATAGGCATTTCTCCAAAGAAGACATATGGATGGCCCAGAGGCACATGAAAAGCTGCTCAACGTCACTAATTATTAGAGAAATGCACATCAAAACTACAATGAGGTATCCCCTCACACTGGTTAGAATGGGCATCATCAGAAAATCTACAAACAGTAAATGCTGGAGAGGGTGTGGAGAAAAGGGAACGCTCTTGCATTGCTGGTGGGAATGTAAATTGATACAGCCACTATGGAGAACAGTATGGAGGTTCCTTGAAAAACTAAAAATAGAACTACCATGTGACCAGCAATCCCACTGCTGGGCATATACCCAGAGAACACCATCATTCAAAAAGACACATGCACTCCAATGTTCACTGCAGCACTATTTACAATAGCCAGGACATGGAAGCAACCTAAATGTCCATCAACAGATGAATGGATAAAGAAGATGTGGTACATACATACAATGGAATATTACTCAGCTGTAAAAAGCAATGAAACTGGGACTTTTGTAGAGACATGGATGGACCTAGAGACTGTCATACAGAGTGAAGTGAGTCAGGAAGAGAAAAACAAGTATCGTATATTAACACATATATGTGGACTATAGAAAAATGGTACAAATCAACCTGTTTGCAAGGCAGAAAGAGACACAGATGTAGAGAACAAACACATGGACACCAAGTGGGGAAAGCGGGGAGGGTTGGGGGGGGGATGAATTGGGAGATTGGGATACCAAATTGTACACTCTAAATATATGTGGTTTATTGTAAAAAATAAAAAAAATAAAAAGTTAAAAGAAAAAAAAAGAAAGTAGATGGAGAGAAAGTAGATGAAGGAAAAGCTTGACCTACCTTCTAACCCTGTGGGTTATTCATAAAATGAGAAGAATGAGGGTTTAGTTAAGGAAGTGGGAAAGGCATTATATGAACACTCTAAGGGCTTTGTTTACATGGAGTGATGAGCGAGGGTTCCACAAACAGGGTGAAAAGGCCAAGGAGAAAGAGTAGCAGTGGGAAGTTTGTTCAGAAAGAGAAAGCACAGAAAATTATAAGGATGAGTATATGGCAGACGATAAAGACTTGAGGAATTACATTTTGGGCAGCGATCAAGGAGTGTCTTTAACTGGCTCAAATGTTACAAAAAGCATAGGTGCAACTGTTGAGTCCAAATTCTAGAGACTTCCTAAGTTAGATTATCAGCTGTACCACTTATAGGCTCTACAACTTTGGAAAATATATAAAATACTTCGTATAGAGCTTGCACATAGCGATTGTTATTAGCTGTTATTAATGTGCAGAAGCCCAGGGAAGTGTTGAAAATTGAATGGAGCTAGTTACTAATTGCAGGCTGATGCCCTGGGGAATCAGAAGTTTGATCTGTTGAAGCCAGGGCAAAAATAGGTCCTAAGTGGAAAGGGAGGCCAGTGTTTTGAGAAACTCAGGGTGGACTGAGGCCTCTGTGCACTGATGTCAATGAAATCAGAAATGACCAAATTAAAGAATCAGTAGCAAAGAGTACCATCACCTGGTCTCTGATAACACACCTCTGGCAGAAAGTGAGCCTAGTTTTGTTTGTTTGTCCCACCACTTGGCTCTAAACCCCAGAGTTTGGGGTAGGCAGTAAGACAGGATAAAGAATAAATGTGTCAAAAGAAAACTATGCATACTTATGGAGGTGTATGATAAAATGTTCACTAAAAGGTCTGTGGGCTGAGATGATAGTGGAAGGATTAGTGTTTAAAACATGGGCTCAGGCTTTGCTGTTTACTAGGTGACTTTGGTAGTAACATCTACTGAGCCTCTCTCTAATCTTCTCTAATATGGAAATGATATATATTTGCCTCACACTGTTGCCACAGGAATTAAATGTACAAATGTATACAGGGCTCAGCATTATGTTACTATCAAATACTCTTTAAATTCTATTACTTTCTACAGGACCACAACTGTAAATGCAGACCTACAGGGCATCAAATTTGCTTTCTGTTGCCACTGCTTCAACATGTGTGTTATTTTCTGAAGTTTTATTAAACCCACACCCCACCCCCATTATTTGAAACAGGAAAACAGATATTTTCATGATCATCCTGTAGGAGAAAGATGGAAGACAGCAAAGAGAAAGTTCTGGCTCTCTAGTACAAACATGCACTAAAATGAAGTGCACTAAAAAGTAAAGATCTTATGATAAAGTACAAGATTTACATCCAAAGGACAGAAGAAATGTTACATAATGTAAAACTGTGTCAGGGATAAAAGGTATATAGATAAGCAGCCAGGACCGAGAAGGATCTGATTCAAAAAAGATCTTTTTTTCATCTTCCTCTGACTGAAGGGTTACCATATGGATAGTTTGCTTTTAGTGTTGGTTGCACAGACAAATTAAAGGAGTATGTCTCTTTCTGGCACTACAAATCTAACAAAGCTAGATTCGGTCCATGATTGATTTTGATCATGTCTTTATCCTAGCAAATAAAGCCATAAATTTAGGTTCTTAGAGAACACATAATACATTTTTCCCCCTGAAGGAATACAGGGAAAAAAAGAGTACTGTGACTCCAGATCTCTTACGCATGAAGTGTTGATTGTTGAGTATAAATACAAAAGAGGAAAAGGACACACCTAACCATGTTTGTGTTTTCAGAAATCCTTTTACATGTTACATGATTTTGCTGCTTTCTGTGTCTTGTTTTATCATCTGAATTATTTCCTGTCACTTGCTTCAACAAATCTACAAGGAACCACACACTTATAAGTTCTTCTAACAGAAGACAACATCCTAACTACTCTTTTTTTTTAATTAATTAATTAATTTTATTGGCTGTGTTGGGTCTTTGTTGCTGTGCACAGGCTTTCTTTAGTTGTGGTGAGTGGGGGCTACTCTTCGTTGTGGTGAGTAGACTCCTCATTGCAGTGGCTACTCTTGTTGCGGGGCATGGGCTCTAGGCGTGTGGCCTTCAATAGTGGCAGCACGTGGGCTCAGTAGCTGTGGCTCACAGACTCTAAAGCACAGGCTCAAGAATTGTGGCACACGGGCTTTGTTGCTCTGGCGGCATGTGGGATCTTCCTGGAGCAGGGATTGAACCCATGTCCCCTGCATTGGCAGGTGGATTCTTAACCACTGTGCCATCTAAGAAGCCCCAACATCCTAACTACTCTTGAAAAAACAAATCAAAAACTCTCGTGTACTAGTATACTAGTACCTGTGTATATCATGTTCAGATTTAGAATTTAGCAAAAACAGATGACAAAAACAGAATTTGGATTAATTTTGCAAATTATTTTACATTTATTACTCCATAAGTTAGACCAAGATGGTATGAAACTTACGTAGTAAATATATTAAATATAGAATGAGAGTTCTTTGATCTCCTTATGTCAACCACTATCAAACTAATTAAAGATAAATTACATCTGTTTAATAACAATTCATTTAAAGTATGTGTCAAAAAATTTGATAGTCTTTGGAGTTTTTAAAGTGGGATTTGACCTAAATTATCAACTCCATATATCATCCCAGTTAAGAACGATTAATAAAAACAAAGAGGAGAGACACGAAAAGAAAATATACTTGAGAGAGAATATATTGGTAAGGAACTTCTAGAGTTCTAGGTTAGGTATAGTGATTCAGTTATCAGAAAGAAAGTAAATGCTAACAAATGTTTTTGGCAATTCTATTTATCTAGTATAAAGTTCAGTATTCCCAAAGATATCTTACATGTCTACTTGTTTTCAAGTAATTCTCATTAAACTCAAATACGTATGACTTTTGTATACAAAATGATAAGCTGAGGTACATAGCAAATTTATAGGCACAGATGGTGACGAAAAATATGTTAATTTTCAATCAAACTGGTTTTGAGTGTGGTTGTAAACTCAAGAATATATTACATGTGTAATTTGCTTGAATTAGCTAAAAGACAAATTATGGTTAACATACTTCTTATTAGCAAGTAATATTTAAGCTTACTGTAGGACTTGAAACTTTTTTTAAAGGTTAAAGCATTTTTATAAAGGGGTCTTTGCTCAACTACATTAAGTCTTTTGACTCAACAAAACTGATATTTCAGATTTAAAATTTCTATATCACTTAAGGATAGGGATTCTAGAATTCTCAAGCCAAAACAGCAGCAATGAACAGCTTAGGAGGGTGATCCAATATTCCTATGGGAATTTGAAGCACAGCCTAAAATGGTCCTAAAAGTACAGTGGCTAAAATGGCTTTGAAATTTCATTTTAAATTCTCTTTTGTAACTTACCTGCTTCATGTTTTGCATTCTTCTGATATGTCCATGTTTGTTTTAATGGGAAAATACTTTAAGATTACCATAAAAAAAAGACAATCCAAAACCATGCATCATGTTTGTTTCATGGATTTCTCTAATCCTTATCACATAATTAGAAAAGTATGGTCATGGGGTTTAAATCGTCAGAGGATAATGCAGCCTTAGAGTAAGAATCTTCCTTTTAATGGCACTCAGCAAGATACTTTTGGAAGTCTTAATTTTATATTCTTTAAAAGAATTTAATATCAAGTTTTATTTGAGTTCTATGGACAGATTTAAGTAAACTTAAAACTTGTGTGATTTTTTTTAGAATTAGGGAAAAAAAATTTACATTCAAAAGGGACATTTTAATGAGCAGCATATATTTATCAGTTTTGTCACTCCAACCCTGACCCTTCTCTTAAATTCACTTTGCCAATGATTGTGTTTAAAAGCACGGATCTTAAGAGTCCAAATGCTTTATTTTAGCATGGCCTGTAATTTGACCTTTTCATATCCAAACACATTTCTCTACTGCTTCCCTGTCTCGTAATCTATGACCTAGCCACATTAAACTTTTAGTTTCTTCAGCGTGCCATAATCTTGATTCAGTACTGTTTTTTTTAAACAAACTATTCTGTCTTCAACACTTCTTTCCTCATCCCTCCCTCTGACCCAGCTAACTCTCAACTGTTACTACAGTTGACCCTTGAACAACACAGGTTTGAACTACACAGGTCCACTTAAACACAGATTTTTTTCAGTAAATACGTACATACTGCAGTAGTCCTCAGTTGAATCCTCAGATGCAGAACCAAGGGTACAAAGCGGGGACTATGAAATTATAAGCCCTAACCTCCATGTTGTTCAAGGTTCAACTACACCTCCAAGAATCGTTTTCTAATGGATAAAGGTTGAGTATACTATAATAGCACCCAGTAGTTTCTCCATAAAACTTATCAAAATATACAACTGCTACTATTTCACACCAGACTGAAAGCCCCTTGATGAGAAGGAACTGTTTCATGCGGATTGACAGCATCTAGTTAGCATGTAGTAGTGCTTGCTGAATGAAGCAGATGTTAGTAAGCATAGTTTATATTTCTAGTTTGTAGAAATACACAACTTTAAGAGTTAGTGGTTCATTTGAAAGCATAATACTGGATATTTTATGCTGACAATCTTTTAAAACTGAAATCTACCTCTTCAAGTGCTTTCCTGCACTTGTATTTATAATTGTATAAATAATTAAATTGTTATTATCTAACAAAACAAAAATGGAAAGGGAAAAAACTAACCACAAATAATATCATTATGTTACTGTGGTGGAGAAAAGAGTCATGGGCTTTGGGGTCGAAAACTACCTCCATTCATTCAGAAAAATGTTACAATAATCTCACCTTAAAATTGGTTCAAAAGGTGTTTTTTTTTTTTTAATCACTACACAGACATTCCCAAAGCTGTATTTCTATAGCAGTTGATATTTTATGAAGTACTTGCATATTGTTTGAAACTAAAGATAATCCTTTTTATTTTGAAAATATTTTAATATTTGCCATTTTTTGTTGCTTATGCTATTAATCTATACATTGATTTAGCAATACTATTACATATACTACTATTACATATATAATACTAAAAATGTGATATTTTTAGTATTCACAACTGGTTGAAATTAATGATATCTCAAGAAAGGAATAAATACCATGCTCAGATTCCAAATTAATGCTCAAGGGATGACGATAAACAAACACTATAAAGTAAACATATTGGCCATTATCTTTTTAGGCATGTTTTCTATAAAAGCATAGAAAAGACAGAAAGGCCATAGATGAGAAAATGGGCTCAGACTAACATGGCTTGTTCAAGCTGCCATGATCTGTTAAATAGTGATGCCCAACCTCAAACCCTGTTTTCTCATGTCCAACCTCACATTTCGCAATATACTTCCTGTCAAAATGTGAATTGGACTAGAAACTCCTTGAGAGTCTAGTAGACAATTCTACTATAACACAGCATAAGCGTTTCGAGAAACTGCCACATTATGCAAAAATCACACAATAAAAACCACAGGGCTTATGGGAAAAAATAAGGTTTGGGCACAACACTCAAAAACTTCATCAACGACACATAAACAATAAAAAGTGGCAGCAGTTTTACATGTTAAATGGTTAAGAAATACATAAATACTACTATAAATAGGACAACTTATTTTAAAAGACAAAGTTTGCTTGTGAAGGTGGGTGTTGGAAGTGTTGCAGCTTGTGAGTTATTGTGGTGTTAGAAAGATTGTATGAAACTGGATGGAAATTTGTTAAAATCCAGATAAGGGTACATGTGGCCCCTAACACGTGAGGAGCTGAGGTAGCTGACAGGCTTCTGAGGTGTATACATGTGTGCACCTGGTATATTTCTAAACAGCCTGGATTAGCTGGGTGCAGTTTTCTGCTTTCATCCATGTTTCCCATGATAAAATTACACATTAAATGCAAAATGCATATAATGCTTAAATTCTTACCTAATATATCAAATATGTTGGAACAGATGTGCATTTTCAAAGTTCAAAAAAAAAAGCTGAGTGTACTGTGGTTCCATTTATCTTTGAATCCCCTGCAATGCAAATAGCAAGTGTTCAACAAACGTCTTTTGAAAAGAGGTGTAAATTAACATTAAGGGGGAAAAGACTTTCATAAATGGAATGCCAAGAATCTTCTCCAAGCAAGAGGAAAAACTATCAATAGAATCAAACTGTATTTCACATAATCCTCAAGAGTGAACATATGAGGCAGATATTCTCTCTATTTTACAGACGAGAAGGCTTTGAAAGGTCTCATCACTACTGGGTAGCAGAATAAAGTCTTTGAATACAGTTTAGTCTAATCTCAATGCCTGTATTTTTTCAGAACAAAAAATTTATAATTTAATATATTTATAATATACATTATAAAATTCCAAACTTAGGGAAGAGACACCTACTGCAATGTTACTGTGCTTTCTCTGGGGTTGTTTTACTTATATCTTTAAAAAACAGCAGTAATTATTCCTTTGAACATATGTACTTTAACTTCTATGAATCACGGCTCAGTGAATCGGAACCACCTTTTAGCACTTTACAAGTGTCATTATAAGGAGCTCTTTAACTACAATTCTTTGACAAACTCTTCCACTAGCTCTGAGCACACTAGTGATAAACATATTAATACTTCAGATTTCTGGAGACTTTTAGTGATTTCTACCATCTGGAATTGTTACAATACCAGAAAGTATAAAGCAGAACAAAATCTTAAAAAAGGGAGAATTGTAAGCTGAACCAGACAAAACCAGAAAAACATCTGAATGTGATACACAATTTGCAGTCATTTATCAGGTCCTTAACCACTTAAAAGGACTCATCTAATTGGTTGGTTATGGTTATAGAAATGTAACTCACAGGAGCAAGATATTAATTGCAAAGAGGAGAAGATAGATGAAAAGGAAGAGAAAAATAAACGATATAAGTGATAGCTAAAGCAGAAACAAGGTTCAGAGATAGCAATGGGAGTGGTAAAGAGGAAATACTCAGCAAGACAGGACAATAGAGAAAACTGTTAGCCTCAAGAACATGAAAAACTATGCTAAGGGTAATAGCTCCTGAAGGCATAGTATGGCACGGCTAAATATATATCACAGCTCTAACTCAAGAGTTATCAGCAGTATCACTCAGTAACGCTTAGGTACTTCAACTATAGAACTGTGCTATCCAACTGGAGTGGGGAAAAGGAACTGAAGCAGCATTCAGTGAATAGGAAAGCTGTCTACTTCCGAGACAAGGGTCATTTTATTACATCATATGATATAATAGAGGCAGAGCTTGAGTGTTAATTTCCAGTCATTTAACAAAATCAGTTCATGTGGAAGTTCTTTCCCTATCAGGCTAACTTGATGTTTATTACTAAATAAAATATCATTGATTTCTATTAGCTATTTACCTATTATCTTGTACATTAAATTCCAGTAATTTTAATTTATGAAAAACTTACAGCATTCCTCTATTTCCTTTAATTAAACACACTGCAGGACTAAACTGGAAACCCAGGTACTTCTAATCTAATTATAGGTAAGTCAATACAAATATGTTGCTAAACTATCCATTTGACCTATCTAGAACGGTTTAAAATGAGGTTAAAACTACTTAGAGCTCTTTTCAGTTCTACAGTTAACTCCTTAGTGTTATTAGCAGTACACATCTCTCAAGTAACTTAAAATTACCAATAAAATGTAACAATTTTCACACAGCAAAAAAAATAAAAGTTTTAAACTTATTTTCATTGAACTGAAAAAAAAAATCTACTAGCTCTGCCAATCTTGTCAAAACATAGATTCAGCAGGTCAGAGATGGAGCTAGAGATTGAGGTTCTAATAAGCTCCCAGGTGATACTAATTGCTCTTGGTCTGGGGACTGCCTTTTGAGTAGCAAGGTTCTAGGATCTGAAGAAACTTGTAATGCTGACATGCTAGGCTAGCCCAGATATTGTTACAGAATAGTGACTATGATCAGGAATAAAACACTAAGGAAAATATTCTAGAAAAGCTGATGATGAAATGTCTGGGATTTGTGCTAATATGGGAGGTGCTAAGTGGGTGGAGGAACAAGAAAGATCATTAAATTGGTAACTGAAGCTGAATGATGGAGGTTTGTTATTGTTTTCTAAGCACTAACACCAATTGAGGCTTATACTCTTTCTGTCCATTGAAGTGGGAGGGAGGTATTAATTAGCACAAACAGTGGCTATAATGTGAAGCTGGAAAGGTTATGTTTGTATTTGAGGATCACACAAATAACTTCAGCTTTTAAAAGTTATCTCTTTGTCGGGGGGACTCGAGGCGGGGGAGTCAAGGAAGGGAGGGAATACGGGGATATATATATAAAAACAGATGATTGAACTTGGTGTACCCCCCCCAAAAAAAAGTTATCTACTTGTTTACTTTTTATATCTTTGCCTTAGGAGAAACCTAAGACTCAAACAACTTACACAATATTTATTGAAAAGGAATTGATTTAAAACCCTTAAAATTGGTTAAATGTCATGAGGTTTGATAAAGGGATTAATGTCCAGACATCCTAATCTTTTTTTTAAAATTAACTTCTTTACTTATTTATTGGCTGGTTGGGTCTTTGTTGTTGTACAAGGGCTTTCTCTAGCTGTGGTGAGCAGGGCCTACTCTTGATTGTGGTGCGTGGGCTTCTCACTACAGTGGCTCCTCTTGTAGGGGAGCACAGGCTCAGTAGTTGTGGTGCATGGGCTTAGTTGCTCTGTGGCATGCGGGATCTTCCAGAACCAGGGCTTGAACCCGTTGCCCCTGCATTGGCAGGTGGATTCTTAACCAGGGAAGCCCAGCTATCCTAATCTTAAAACACTTATATATAGTGTGTTGAACAAAATATTATACCATTTAAGCATCATAAATATTTGCAGTATTTTTTTAGGTAGAAAAAGAAATTTAGACCATAGAAAACAGAACAAATCCCCTTTGAGAAACCACCACTGAATTTAAAACAAATTTAATTCAAGGTAATGATTACCTCTGGAGAAGGGATATACAGGGGCTAAAATTAGAGTACGTAACAGATGTCAGTTCACTCTGTAATGTTTTATTTCTTTTAAGTCATATATTAAGATTACACAAAGTATGGAAAGTATTAGGTAGTGAAAGAGTTGAGTAGTAAGTGCGTAGCTGTTTATGTTCTTTGTATTTTGCTGCATATTTGAACATTTCATTTTGTCCTTAATGTGGGCAATCTGACACTTCTTAACTTTAACATTTATGCTATATTTGCAGAATCTAAAAAGATAAAGGGAATAAGTATATTTAGAATAAAAAAATCTCCAAAATTAAGGGTTCTGATAACTGGTACACATACTCTAATACTGTGGCTTAAAATTGAGATTTTCTACTGAATTTTTATTAACAGATTTTTTTGAAACAAATATTTAGCCAAAATAGAAACCTATGTATGTTCAATTTCACTAAACAGTTCCATATGCCTTTCTCCTGACTGAAAAAAATGTTTTCAGATTTATACTCTATTTAAAAATATTATTAAGGCAGGGAGGAAATCTTGTTTGAAGTCCCAAGCTACTTATGAGAATGTCTTTTCTTCTTTTCAAAGTCTCCAAAGTCTTTAAGTGTTAGAATTACCTCCAAGTTTCACAAAACCTTTAAAGGTATATACAGAGAATATATTATTTTTAAGCACAGTCCATAATTAAATATGTTATCTACGTTTTATTACTATCAAATAGTTCAAACAGAAAATACAAGGCTAAATCCAGTGTCACCTTTCATTTGGCTTTGGGATGCATTATAGACTTGCATTCTACATCTTTCATCTTTACCAGATGTAACACTTAAAGACATAAAAAAAAATTCCTCTGTAGCAAAAAGAGAGGCATCAGGGTATTATTTATTGTAGATAACTAAGATCTGGCAGACATGAAACTCGCATTGCAACTTTTCCTCCTACACAGCAATTTATCAACTGCATAGCATTTCTGCATTCATACTATTTGAGCTTCACAGTACCCTGAGGTGAGAAGAGCAGAATTTATTGCCTACATTTCACATACATAAGGGATACTGAGGCTTAGAAAAGTAACTTGTCCTTTTCCTGCAAACTATATGTTGCTTCAAAAATAGAACTAATGAACCAATTAACTACCACAATTTGATGATACTAATCTTGTATTTTGAAGTTAAAATGTTTCAAAAGTGTTAATATATCCCTAATGTAACTAAATATAATGACTCATCATTCCTGGGTAGCAAGAGTGTTCTTAGCTGCTTTCAAATACTAAGTTAGATTTCTAACATTAAGTATAAACTGTATAAATCCATTCCTTCCTTAAGTAGATATTTTGAAACCTATTTTCCAAAATAAATCTTAATGTCAAAAAATCAATTTTTCTATCTATCAGTTGTAGGAAAAAATAACCAAGTTATTTCTTTTTTGAATATAATGTTCAAGGTAAGGCCTCTATTAGTAAGCAGCTGCAACTTAAGAACACTTCACAGTTCGCTGGTTCACTCTAAGGGACAAGACTGAGGCATATAGTGGTAATAATGATGATGACAAAGCTATTATTTTCACCTAACACTTAATTTACTATATGCTAAAGACTGGGTTAAACTAATGTATGAAAATTAAAACACTCTGGAATGTCAAATTTTCCATTTCCCTGACTTATGCTTTGGAAGGAAGGTTGCACTGGAGTGCACTGTAGAAGAGTGAAGAATCTGCTACTCCCAAGGCAGGAAAAACTTGGGTTTCTGGTCACTTCTCCATCAGAAATACTGGGAACTCTTCCCAGCCCAGTAACTGGAGCAACCCTAGTGCCCACACACATCTCAGGACTTTCATTTCTTCTTCCAAACCAACCCCAGCCACAAGAAAGCTACCTGAAAAAAGGTATAGCACCTACTTCCAGATATTTCAACTACCACCCAATACTGAGAGAAACTTCACTTACAGAAACTGTTCAATTACTATTCATTCATGGTATGGGTTTTTTACAGACTTTAGGCATATCTGCTATTGCTAGAGTTTTTCAGTACTACAATGCTATTTTAAGAAAAAAAAAATTGAGATCACTTAGCTTCCAAATGACCCCCATGTTGACCCAAATGTAAACAATTATTTACTATATTCTTTCTTTCTTGGAGGTGACTGAATTATTGTATTAACATAACACTCGTAAATGTACTACATACTCCTTCATTTGTTTTTAATTTTCCTAATGTATGAGTTTTGCATAATTGTCAGTTATTTTATAAAAAAACAAACTTAAGGAACATGTATAACTGCAAAGTTATCTGACACCAATATGCCTGTTTAAAAAAGGTGAGCACCCCAAAATATTTTGGAGTAATACAAATAGCACCCTAACTGAAACCCTTTAAAAAGTGAAAATCGTTAACATCACAAGTTACCCTTAAGTTTTTAAATACCTGAATGTGTATCTTCCCACCCACCCAAGGCAAAAGCAGATGATATGATGCTGTTTCTTTCCAATAACATCAAGTACCCTTTGTTGAAACTCACAAGGTAGGAAATCTTTAGCAGACACAAAAGATGAAAGATGAAACTGCAGCAAGAGAGCATGGCAAATCCAAAAGATCTATTAGTGCATAAATCTACTGGAAAAACAACAACAACAACAAAAGAGATAGAAAGAATTAACAGGATACAATAAAAGTTATGTCTTTAAAGCAGTAGATTATAACAGGGTGGGAAATGTTTAATATGTGTCCTCCTGAAAAGCAGTTACCATCTTTCAAATTAAAATAAAAAAAAAAACCAGCTGGTATATTTTCACAGCATCTAGATTTATTTATGGTATAAAGCCATAGAATTGTAATATTATTATTCCTTTCCCACCCTGGCAGAGAATAAACATGAATTCAGAAGCACAGTGGAGTGAAAACAAAGAAGAAGAGAGAGAAAAGGCAGCAGAGAAAGACAGAAAAGGTGAATACAGAGCTACAGAAGTGTTTATTGAGCATGCTACAGAGGTAAGCAGAGTACACACAAAAGGAAATTAAACAACCATCAAACCTCCCAACTTTGTTAGAAAATTAATTTTTAATTGTGCCGCTTTCAAACTATACTGAATTTTACATTTCTAAAGATGTAAAAACTCAACTAATAGAAAATATACATGACCA
Organism: Hippopotamus amphibius kiboko; assembly: GCF_030028045.1. Lineage (NCBI taxonomy): Eukaryota > Metazoa > Chordata > Mammalia > Artiodactyla > Hippopotamidae > Hippopotamus > Hippopotamus amphibius. The sequence continues at coordinate 84,924,928 of NC_080186.1, read as the reverse complement.
TTCTGTCTACATAGATAACAGAATCTATGAATCTTGAAACTAAGTACATCAATTTCAAAAAGTATTGGTCATTTAAACAGAATCAACAATTCAGATTGACAAGAACTGTTCAAATTAATTTGACCTGTAGATTCTGAGCCATGTTTTTTATTAAAGTCAGATCTATTCCTAAATACAAAATATTTTGAAGATTTATTAAAACTGAATATTACAATGCAAGGTAAATTAAGACTAAAGGCACATAAACTTTGGTCCCACCTGGTTGTCAGTTTTAGAAAACTGCCACAAAATTAATCTTCCTGCAAATTTTCGCAGTACACTTTCTTTTATCTTTGAAAAATACATGCACCAGTTCCTGACTAGCTAGACCAGTCTGCACATGCTCAGAAATCCACAACCATATTCCAAATCTTAATTACAAACTAAGGATGGCAATATATATTTAAATGCACATAAGTCATGTCAACTTCAAAAACATCTACGAAAAATATTCAGCCACAAACAAGACATTACTTAGTGCTGACATTTATATGATACGTCCCACAAGAGTGTGTACAAAAAGGTTAAGAATCCACAATGCTTTCCACATAGGGCTCAAACTTACAGAAATCACTTTGTTGTCTTAAGAAATTAATACTCTGCATCTTGTTAATTTTAACTAATGCCTACATTCATAACTGAATCTAGACCAGAATTGTGAGATACAAAAGGCCAATGTTTTTTTAAAGCAATAAAGCCTAACGTAGTAAAAACTAAAAAAATGCTGCTTTATTCTTTCAGTATAATGTATCTTATTTGATTAAATAGAAAGAAATGTGACAAGCCAATAATTCAAAATAAGTTCCAAGCAGGAGAAACAAAAACTTAACCTTTTTACACACCCCTGCCTAAACATATTGTTAATTCCCATTTAACAATGTGCCCTAGACAACCAATTCCTTTCTTCTAGTAAATGCACAATAGCAACACTAGTTTTCCTTTTTAAGGCACGTATGTCAACTAAGTTGAAAAAGGAAAGTAAGATTAAACTAAATTTTAAACAGACAATAAAAATGGCTTCCCTACAGAACAGATGAAAGAGAGCAGTTAATAACTCTGCCTTTACATATGCCATTTCATTTTATAACTAAGGAATGATAACAGCATGGAAAAAAGAAAAAGAAAACAACAAAGAAATCAAACTCTGGTCCCCACTTTTCTGAACAGTCAATAGGTGATGACACCAAACAATGTGATTCACCGCCAATCTTCATCTCCCCCTTTTTAAATTGTTGACTTGGAGAAAGACACTCTCAAATGATGGTTTTCACCAAGGTTATAATTATGAAGATCAATCAAGGCCTGAATAGCTTCTTCCACTGTTGCCATCTGAAGAAGAGCCATTTTGTGATCTCTTCTGAAACAAAATTATGAAATTAGATACTTCATAAAAATTAGGAAGGGCTTTAATACTTAACTTTTGCCCATTCCAGAATCAAAGATATCTAGAAATAAAAACTACTTGAAGAAAACTTTTACTTCTATCAAGTCACTAATTTAAAGACAAGAAAGCTTGCTTACTGAAAAAACTTAAATGCTTTCACAGTGCCCCCAGTGTTAGCAAACAGTGTTCGTAGATCCTCTTCTGCTACTGAAGGACTGGGAAAATTAGATGGAAAGAGAGAGTAACAATTAATAAAAAGTTTTTATATATTATTCCTAAAATGTATATCCTTAATAAACTACTCCAGCTTTAATACTTACGGGATATTGGATAGGTGAAGGGTTGCAGAAGGGGGAAAAATGTTCTGAAAATTTTTGGATCCAGGTTTCTTAAAACGATGCAATGGGGAATTACCAAAATCTTTTGTTAGCCCTTGATCATCAAGTCCCTCTCGAGGTAGTTGTACAGTCTGATGTTTAGACAGAGTAACACGAATAATTTTTCCATACATCTTCTGTCCATTAAGATGATTCATGGCTATAAAGAGGAAGAATGCCTATTAAAAAACAGTATCAGGGTTCAAAGCAAAAATAATTCTTATTTTAGAACAGCTGGAATACCTGAATTGTTATGATTTTTAAATAAATTATGAATTTACAATAGCCACTGGTGACAAAACAAGTTCATTTGCACTAGGTAAGGCACTGAGGCAAAAAAGCCAGTTTCTTTCATAGAATGAAAATCCAGAATATGAATATCTCTCTTCCTTGATAGTCCTGCTGCTAATGCCCAAGAAAGAAACTTAGTAGTCATCTGTAACTTTTTGTTCCTTTAGATCCATACCCTAACTGCCAAATCCTATGATACTTTTCCTAATTATCTCTCAAATTCATCTTCTATTTCCACATTTTTCACTGCCATTATTTTTTTTATCTGGATAACTCAATTAGTCTCCTAATTTGTCTTGCTGGATTTTTCTCTACTTTTTCCTAATCCATTCTATACAAATCTATGTCACTACCTACTTAAAACCCTGTCTAAACCTATTCTTTAACATGGCATATACCTTTCTCAGTCTGACTCTAGCATCTCTCTCAAGCCTCCCTGAATAAATATTTATTGATGATATACAATACTAAACACTTCTGTTAGTGCTGAGCATCAAGTGGTAAGACAAGAACCATCCTAGCCCTCATGGAACTTACAGTATCTTAGTACTGTACTCCTTGTACCTAACCTTCTAGGTGTACAAAACATATTTTCTTAAACAAATGCTAGTTTTTTACCTTCAGCCTGGTGTGCAGGCTTTTCTATTTATAACAATTTCCCATCTCCTTCACTATCCCTCCTATCTATTTACCCTTCAGTGTTACCTCCTCAAGAGGGTCTTTTCTTCATCTTCTAGAAAAGGTTCAGAACCTCACTAGATATTCCCCATGCAGTACCCCTTTACCTTTTTATAAATTCATCACATTTTAATTATCTACATCCTCCTTCAGACTGTAAGATACACAAAAGCAGGAACCAGTGTCCCTACCCCAGCACACAGCACAGTGCCTAAACACAGAACAACACATGGCTACTTCTTGAGGCAGCAGTTGGGTTACTTTTGAATGAAATGAACTGGTCTGAGATTAGAGAACAGTTATGTTTTATGTTTATTCACTAGTCACAGCTGAAGAAAACCACGTCATAAGTCATATAGTTTAGCTAAATTGAAGGTCTATTTGACTACTCAAATCAAAGTATTAGAGTATTACACAGAGAGGTAAAGGCAGTATGGAAGAGCAGGGAATTAACAAAATCCCTACTTTCAAATGTTTTTAATTTGATTAGTACACTACAGTACACAGTCTGACACAGGAGATACCCAGAATTTGTGAAATCCATGCATCTTGTCATACTTACTTGCACAGAATAAACCAGTTAAATATAAAACAGGTCTGAAAAGGAAAATGCTATAAAAGTATAAGGTACCATTCCAAAAAATCTTTATAGTTTCCCTAATTTGTAAAGACAAGTTTACTCTTCCAGTTATAAGATAAAAAAGTACTAAGGATGTAATGTACAACATGATAAATATAATTAACACTGCTGTATGTTATACATGAAAGCTGTTAAAAGAGTAAATCCTAAGAGTTTTCATAACACAAAGTTTTTCTATTTCTTTAATTCTGTAACTATATGAGATGATGGATGTTCACTAAATTTATTGCGACAATCACTTCATGATGTATACAAATCAAATCATTATGCTGTACCTCTTAAACTTACACAGTGCTGTATATCAATTATATCTCAAAACTGGAAGGAAAAAAGTTTACTATTCCTGATTTACTGCAGTGTTATATATTTGTAATAGTTTTTTCTTAGATTTTCAACTGAGGCTAATGGGAAAAAAAGAAATCTCTCAGGCCTGAAGTTTCTTACACTGTATTCTGTATATACTGATAAATTTACACTTATAAAATCAACTCCATTATCCATAGTGATGGCATGTAAACTCCTTTTATAATAAAGCTTACTCAAATTTTTAAAAAATTTTAGGGTTCTGTAATTCTGTTGTTTTAAGTGAACAGAACTTTTCTTATGATAAAGTGCTGTTACCTCACACAAAATGTGTTATAAGGAATGAGCTTTGGGAATAAAGTGGCATAAAGAAGACTAAGGTTGTCATAAGAAAAGGTGTTTTAATGTAGCTTTGAAAAGTTATAAAAATACTGCACAAAGTTATAAAAAAAACTGCGCAATACTGCACAGTATCAGATACTGAAGGGCACAAATAAGAAAACAACAAGAGGTACTAGGTATAGTAACTTCCAAGAAGAGATGGATGATAGAGAAATGGGATTAAAACAAAACAAAACAAAACAAAATAACCAAACAGCTACCTCAGAAAGTAACCAGGTAATAAGGGAGATTCTAGTCAGCTGATTGCTGATTAAAGGATGTAAAGTACTTTAAAGTGGATGAGGGTCAAGGAGAGGGGTAATTAGAACACTAGGGCTTTTAAGGGTATTAAAAAATAAAAATATTGTCAAAATTGAGGTATATACTGATGAAACAAAGCAGAAGGAAATGACTGGAATTAATATATATATATATTTGCAGGTGATAATGCTTTTAATAGTTCATAATCTGTATATGAGACATAGAAAGCGCTAGAATAATGGTTGTTATTTTTGCAAGATCTCACAAATTTCACAAGTAAACATTTAGCAGCTCCTAACAATCTTTGGAGAAGAACCTGAGAACTAGCAAGATGTATGTAAATTAAACAGATGAGGACCAGTCCAAAAGGTGATTTTTCCCTTTGAGAAAAGGTTGAAGGTTTCTGATAAAAAATGATTTTGAAAGTTTTGGGGGATAGGGGTTTACATCATTTAAAAAAAATAATTTTAAATGAATAATTTTAAATGAATCATGTTTAAATAATAGGACTCTAATATCTTGAAATCTGTGCCAAGAAATATGGCATCAATGAACAAAGCAATCAATGATCAAGAAGGAAAAAGTCAATGTTGCACCGTGGAAATGTCATTTTTGGTTGAATATTATTTTATACCTCTCCCTTAATCCAACTCTGAAGACAGTAATGAATAATGAGAAGTTAAAAGATGGTTAAAAAAAAAATAGATACAGGAGTTTACATAAATGTGGAACTGGAGCTTAATCAATAGTTATCTACTTTATAATTCAAAATATTATAAGTGTTGTCTGTCTCATTTAAAAAAAAATGAAAAATGAATCTTGACATCCACTTGTCTATTTTATTAGTCTTGTCAAAGGACCCAACTTTTAGCTTTACTTTTTTTTCCTCTCAATCGTTTTCCATATCACTGATTTCTAGTCTTGTCTTTATTATCTCTTTTCCTTTGGTTTATACCATTATTCCTAAAAGTTAAAACATTCTGTCAAATACTACCTTCACTGTACCACACATATCTAATATGTATAGCACTTTTATTATTATTTAGTTTTATGTATTTTAAAATTCCCATTAAAATAACTTCTTTGATACATGAGATATTGGAATTATTTTTCAATTTCCAGATACCTGGAGATTTTAACTGTATCTTTCTCTTATTAATTCTTTAACTTAATTGCACAGTAGTCAGAGAATTTGGTCTGTATGATACTCTGAAATTTATTGAAGCTTGCTTCATAGCTTAGTTTGTGATCAATTCTGTAAGCATTCCCTCTGTACTTAAGAAGATATGTGTTGGATGTATAACTATTAGATGCTTAATTCTATACATCTGTAATTCTGTTAAGGTAATTGTATTGTATCATTTGCATCTTGATTTTTTTTTTTGTCTGCCTGACATAATGTAAAAAGATGTGTTAAAAACCTCCATTACGGTGGTGAATTTGCTCAATTCTCCCTGTAGTTCTATCCATTTATAATTTACATATTATTTTGAAGCTATTTCATTAGGCGCACACACACATAAAACTGTTGTCATCTCCCTGGTGAACAGGATAAATCTTTTATCAATAATCTTTACCTTAAATTAATATAGGTACATAAGTTTCCTTTTGCTTATTACCTGCCAATATTATCATTTTTATATCCCTTTACTTTCAATCTTTTTACATCTTTGCACTTCACATCTCTTGTAGAGAACACATAGGAAAATCAAATCTGTCTTTCAAGTGATGAACTTACTCCTTTGTTGTTATTATTGATACATCTGGACTTGATTCTATCATTATTTTCAAATTTCTATTTTCCTCCATTTTCTCTATATCATTTGGTATCTTCCCCTTTCTTTTGATTGTTTTTTTCTTGGAGGGGGGAAGGTCTATTGAAATATCCCTTTTATCAGACCATCAATACCTCAAAGTATGACTTAGTTCTCCATTACTCATAGTAACAAAGAAGTGAAAGCCAACATATACACATACCTAAAAATTGCTCAGATATCGCAACACCAGAGTCACATGATTCCTACTCCTTTTATAGCACACCTTGCTGGATATAATTTAGCAGGTAAAGATCTATTATGAAGAACAACTAAGTTTACTTTTGAGATGGCAGCTACACACTAAATAAAAACAGTTGAAGCTTTTTTTGTAAGTAGTTCTTGAAAAAATGAATTGGAGAAACAAGATAATTATTTTAACAAAGAACTACTCTTTGGCATTTCCTTAGAATTCATTTATTTTAATCGTTGAAGATCAGTACACTGCTTCAAAATGTAACTTACAAATTATACTATTCCTAAAATGTCCAATTTAGGAAAATTCTAGTGTATCAATTAGACTATGGTAGAAACTGAAACATCTTAATGTTTGCAAATTTTAAAACTCTAGTCCAAAATGATTTAAGATGGCCTCTAAGCTTTGCAACAATCCCATTCACACTTGAATACTACAGACTATATACCTTGCTATTTATTTCTGCCATACTACTTTCTGAGCATAAAAACATCTGCCTATACTATAAAACAATGAGTATTTCCAAAGAGTCCCATGAAAATCAAAAAGAATGAGAATAGAGCCCATAAACAAAGTATATTACATTTTTTAAAGTTTCACTTATTTTTTTCAACAGCACATCCTTGTTTTGAGTAGGATTTGTCTGTGTGTTTGTGTGTGGGTGTTTTAAAGGCATTAATGGTGCAAGTACATATTTTTATGGACATATACTTCAAGAAAGAAAAACCTAATCTAGCAGCAATGAGAAATAATAAGTTATCTGCCACTACATATAGTCCCCAAACTATAAATCATGCTATTAGTAAGTCAAAGCTTTAGTGAAAAGATTTTATAAAAATGAGGGGTAAAAGGTTTATAAATGTAAGTACTGTTATGCACTGAATTGTATTCCCCCAAAAGTGATTTACTGAAGCTTTGAATCCCTCAATGTAACTACTTGGAGACAGGGCCTTTAAAGTGGTGACTTAGGTTAACTGAGGTCATAAGGGTGAGGCCCTAATCCAGTAAAACTGGTGTCCTTGTAAGTACAGGAATAGATATCAGAGCTTCAGAGGATGAAAAAAGGCTCAGAGGAAAAGCCATGTGAGGATATATGGAGAAGGGAGCTGTCTGCAAGCTAGGAAGAGTCCTCACCAGAAACCAAATCTGCTGGCACCTAACTACTAGCCTCAAGAACTTTAGGAAACAAATTAACTGTTGTTTTAGCCACTCAGTCTGTAGTATTTTGTTATGGCAGCCCAAGCAGACTAATACAAGTATAATAAAAAAGCATCACTTATTTAAATACTCCTTACATAAAACCAAAAAATATCCAGAAGAATTTGGTTAAATTCTACCTCAGGTACTTCTCAACCATAATGACTGGGTATTCTTTATATGAGGGTAATGCCACCCACAGCTAACACAATGAGAAAAAAAAATCAAACATTTAAGAATGCTTTGTCAACCATGAAGCACTGTAAAATGCTATTTACAAAGTATATGAAAACAATGGCAATGACCACCCATACCAGAGTACAGAAGTGTACACAAGCAGAGGAAGAAGAAAAGATTTAATGAGTGTCTGACATGATCAGCACTTTTATATAACTTCCACTAAAGATAGATATCTCCATTTTTAAAAATATAGAGCCAGATGTATAAAGTTTTATGCATTGTCTGAGATACCATAATAGGTGGTAAGAAACAATGAATTTCAAACTGACTTCTGATTCCAAAGGCTAAAAGGTCTAGTTCACCATGTTGTTTGTGAGTCTCATTAGATATAACAGCAAAAATACACTAGTTTTTATACCAAAAATTGCAAATTTCAAAATTAATAATGTGAGTACACCCAGCGTGAGGTACCAACATCCCCGAATCTCAATGAACAGAATTTATAAGCTAAGAACATACTGACACAGTCAATCACACTATGCATATGCAGCTACATTCTAGATTTATGTGATTTGGCTTTGTACATGAAGTCAAACAAGATGTTAATTTAAATATCAGTTATCTAATAATATAGGTGTAACTTGTCTGAACTACATTTTAAGATTCCAAAAAAGGATTTGGAGTATTTGGTATAAGTTTTTCATTTTGTAAGAACATGATATCTCTAAAATACATTTTCCATGTGACTCTTTCCTCTACTAAATTTAGTCAAATACTTGCAAATGACTTTAGAAGAATTAAAACAGCACGGCATTAATCAGGGTTCCATAGACTATATGAACAATTAACTTCAATTATAAGGAGTAACCAGGAATAAAAAACACTGACGATCTTTAACATGTATGTCATAATTCTTATGTGAAATAATTATTGTAATTTTGGAGCCAAAACCTTTTTCCATTAGACTCCACCCAAGAAATGGTAAGAGGATAGCAAAAAAATACACTTATGTTCATCATACACAACTACTGTGACGTTAAAATATGAAAATTAACATGACATTTGGAACGCTGGCTAATAAATGGTTTCTTACTAATACAAAAGATTTGTTTTTACTCACAGGTTTACATTATATACTTGAAATCAGATTTGAAGATGTATAAGTAACACATAATTTAATCTTACCCAGTTGTGACTGGTTTCCATCAGCCATCTGTATTAGAGCACTGTCTTTCTTATTGTACAAAATCTTCACACGCTGCACATCTCCATAAACACCTTTTTTGGAGCCACAGAGAGGTAATCCAAAAATGGAATTAATTTTACGTGCAAGTCAGCTAAAGATTATCTTTCTGACATATTAATGAAACATTCAGACATCAACATGATCACTCATTCAAACTCATCATTCTCACAAATGAATAAAGAAGATCAAGATTTTGAACAGTGAATTTTGAAAAGAATAATTTTTGATAAACCCTCAAAGCTATGTGAATGATATTAAATTAAAGACCATGCAAAATAAATCAGCATGCATTAAAACAAATTTTGTGTCTATGGAGAGTTTTAAATAGCAAAGAAAAATAGCAAAAGATTTACTATTCAACTTTAAGCCAAAGTGCTAGCTACAAATAAGAATTAAGGTGAAACAAAAATCAAATCAATAATAAAAGTATAGTGCTAACAATAACATACCGAAGAGGGTAAACAGACTTTGGGGCGTAACCATCTTTAGAAGGAGAGAAGAGCAAGCAGCGTAAGACAAGAAGAGAGAAGAGTCGAGGAAGAGCGGAGATGAACAGATCATCCATAACGAAGGGTGGTTCCCGCAGAATGGTGAGGTGGTCATGGATCATGGTTCAAGGCGGTTAATTGGGGCAAGTTGGTCCGAGGAACATTTGTTCAAGCACAGAAGCATGAACATAGGGAATGGAGACAGGGAATGAAGACAAGGACAAGGAAAATAAAGGATAATACAGGGAAGGGAATGGGTATTTGGGAAAAGACAAGGAAAGGGAAGGTGAACACACAGGGAAAAGGATGAAATGGGGAAGGGAAACAGCAATGCAGAAGAAAAAAATAAGGAATTGGGGAACAAAAAAAAAAATAAAATATAGGTCAGTACATAGGAAATGCAGGATTTGGTCAGAAAATGGTTGGTTTATGTACTGTACAAGAAAAACTGAGTAAAATGTAGTCATCCAAGACAAATATGGGTAAAGTACATCTATATCAAAGAGTAAATTACAGCATTTCATCTCAACATAGGGAAGGAAAGCATGCACAGGAGTTTTAAACTTTGAACTTTAACTGCATAAGCATGGCTGGTTATGAAATGCAGGCAAAATTCTTAAAATAAAAACAAAGGCACTCTGATTCAAACATTTTAGCATGCAGAACTGTGGATGACAATAGTATTAAATGACAAATTAGCTTAATGTTCGTATTAACAGAGGCCAATTAAAACAAATATTCAAATTAGACATCATAAACTAATACATTGAGCTTCCCACATTTCATACCAGCTTTCATAGCAATCAAAATAAAATATACCAGACATAAAATGTACAACTAAAGAAAATAACTCAGCAATAAATTTTATTTAACAGGGTGGGAGGGGTTCAGGGAGGGGTAAAGTTGAAAAATATTTTTAGAAGACAATGACTAATAACTGCAAAGAAAAAAATTACTAAGAAAGACTGGAAGAGTGCCTCGTCAAGATCTTTGGAAGAACCTTCAAAGAAAAATGTATTAGAGTAGTTCACATAAAATAAGATTTAAAAAAATGCAATGACACATAAGCATGAAATGAACAAGCAAATAATTAGAAAAGGCAAAGAGCAAAATTGTTTTATAGTTACATCTGCAAATTAGATCACATTTGCCTTTGAGAACAACAAAAAGATAAAAAGCCAAACTATAGTACTTCACCATATTTTTCTTAGGAAAAATAGGTAGTTAGGTTAAAAATATATATATATATATATATATAAAAAAAGAGATATGACTGTCTACAGAAATAAAGTATTACCTAAACAAGTACACAGATTTTGTACGGAAGTAGAAACACACAGAAAATACTTTGACTAATGAATGTACATAAAAAGAAAGGCAAGTGCAAAATGAAATAAACATGAAAAACTTTCACAAATGAAATGGAATTTAAAAATAAACACTAGAAAATTATTTTACTAACCTCTTCATTTAAATTGCTAACCAACAGGACTGTATTGCCACCAGCTGAGACTCCAGGCATACCCACTCGGCCAGCAGCAGCTGCAGCAGCTGCTGCAGCAGCGTTTGGAATAGCCAAAGGACTCAGAGCTCCTGGAACAGCTGCAACAGGAAGCCCTAATTTTAAAATAAAGCATATTTTACGAAACACACACAAGTCGTTTACAAAAACCAATTTAAGCATGATGGCTGCATGGCTTAGGGCTGACCGTTCCAAATGGTTCCTGAAAGTTAATTTTTACAACATTTAGAAAAACTGTTTGCTAATAAGTAGTAGAGAAATTAAACTGGTTTCAATGAAATCATTAAATATTAGAACTAAGGTACATACCTGTATTATGTTAAAAAAATTAAATATACAACATTCCATTTCCTATGGAAAAGCAAACAAAGCATAAAGAATATACTTCCAAGTCAGAGACTTGGAAAAATTCACTTCCATGGTTCATAGCGAGGAGCCAAATCTAAAAAAAAAAATCATCTTCAACATAACAGTAACTCACTTTTTTATACAAGTGCTATCTTCATAATAAACTCACTTCAAATCAGACAAATAATTACAGCTTACAAAACATGTATAGTAAGTCCTTCATTCTTAGAGACAAATCACTCTGAACTTTATTATTTGATTCATTCAAGTGACCTAAAGAAAATCTTATCAAAATTTGTCTTCCTTAATTCCACACTCAACTAGGTATAACACAGATTCCTCAAACACAATACTTCCCCCGTAAAAAGAATGGGAAAAAGTCTATCACACAGGCTGTTTTTCCTCTTTCAGTATTTTCCTAGCCTTTAGCAGTTTTAACATTTCCTTCTTATTTCTACTGTTCTACTTTCCAGTCTTACTATTGTTCTGTCATCTTCAGGATTCTTCATTTTTTCCAGAGAATTCCCTCTGTGTAAGCATCTTTTATACACTTTTCAATTATCAATAACTTGGATTCCTTTCATCTCTTAAATTCTTACACACCAGCTTATTTCTCAATAAATATTAGTTCACTAAAGAAACGAACTGTATGTTCTTTTTTTTTCCTTCCCATGATAAAGGAAACACATTCAACCTCCATAAAGTTAATTCATGACATACCTGGGTAGAACTGGCCCTTAGGACTGCTGTCCCATAAGTTCATGTTTTATTTCTTCTTTTCTCTTTCCAGCTTTCTTGTACATGTCACAAGGATGTGCTGTTACCTCTGGTTTCATATCTTACTCTTTTAGCCAAGTTTATCTTTTTACTTTACAGAAACAACTATGACCATTCACTGGCAGACTGAAGGGTTCTTCAAGATTGACAATTCATAGCCTGTAGTAGCTTTTCACTTATAAAAATTTTCCCTCCAATCTCCTTTCATCTTTTCTGAGTACCTCCCATTAGCAGAATGGTGTTTTTCACATTCTTGCTCTGTATGAGTTTTACAGCTTCCCCCCCCCCCACACCATTTTTTTGGATGCCTCCCTTTTTTCCTTATTTCTCCACTTTTTAGATTTTAGTTTTCGTTTTGGAAAATTTCCAACATATACAAAAGTAAAGAGACTAGAATAATGAGTCCCATGTATCCACCACAATTGTTTAACAATTATTAACTTGTGGCCAATCGTGTTTCATCTACTCACCAATTTTATTTTTTAAAGTAATCCAGAAATATGGATCTGATTTTAAAATAGAAACTAATAATTACTCATGCATAGTAGTCTTTAGTGCCTTTTAGGATCCACTAGTGCCTTTTAGGATCCACCACTTTATTCTATGGTATTACTAATTTTTCCATGCTAAATACCATAGCTCTCACTGCATTTCACAGGCTGTTTCCATTTAACTTTCAATGGATATCTTAAAATGGTGCCAATGTAAAGATACACTCCTAATTCCTAGGTATGTACTCATATTTTGTTCTTGCATACTCTTAGACATGTAGTTAGATTCCAAAATTTATAGTTCTGTTACTTATTGTTTTTCTCTGTTGATATTTCAAGAAAAATTACTAATTCATGAAACACATATAAGATATCAATACATTCGATGTATCTGTCTAAACAAAACAGTCTAGGTTAACATTTAATTTCTGCAGAAAATGGTTTCTTCTAAAATACATCTATACCATGCCAATATACAATTAAACAATCATAAAACTTCACCAAAATATTCAACGGTGAAGAAAAATTTAAAGAAACTTTAAGTCTAGGATTTGTAATGGAGATACCTTGGTAGCACAACCCTATTTAAAACATCAAGCCTTATCATGGGAAAATAATCACTGAGAATTAAAATTAAAATTAATTTAAAATAGTAATTAAGAATTAAAAGTATAGGCTAAAGCCCTTTTTTAAGTGTGAAAGACCTGACAGACTTAAAAAAAAAAAGCCACAGAATGCCATATGTTAATAAACAACACTATACTTTCGTAATAATAAGACAATTTTCTAGTGAAAATATTAGTGAAATTTTGTGGCTCAAAGTAGACACAATTTACCACCTTCTAGTAAGGAGGTAATGGAAAGCTTGGCAAAAAAGTGGAATATAAGCTGTGAGGTCCCCACTGTTGTTGCTACTGTCCAAATGCTGCTTCACAATCTTCCTACTTCTCCACTTATTCTTACCATTCTGGGTCACTTGCTACTAAGTCAGATGATCTACCTTCATTTTAGGCAGCCCAGAGCATGGTGCAAAAGTACTTTAAGAGATTAGGGCAGTCACTCTCCTTAGTGCCACTAGCATGTATTTCTCTTCCACTATTTCTTCTCCCAGGCTGGTAACTTAGAAAAACTATTTCAGTCATCTTTTGCAGTTCTAAATCACTAGAATAGTCTTGAGGTTTTTACTGGACTTTTGAAACCTCTAAGGATAGATTCCACAATTTCCTTCAGTATATACATCACTGAAAAATTATTTTGTCAATAAGGTAAACTTTTTTAGGCTTAATCTCAATGTTGTCTGCTACACAAAAATAAAAAAACCTACGAAGTATTTCATGATGCACTATTTATACCATAATACTAAATTCTGAAAAGGAATTCTGTATTTTATTTTTCATATTAATGTTAACTCCCAGCTCTAAGAGAAAATACATTTACTATCTTCCTTTTGCAAAAAAAAAAAAAAATATATATATATATATATAAACACATTATACACATTGGCTCTAATGGACTACTTTCAGCTGTAGAAATAATTTTAATTTTAATGATTTACATCTTTAAGGTAGCAGCTATGTCGTAAAAAACACTTTATGCATGTTGGTGATGAAGGATAAAACTGCCTGTTTTACCTGCAGGACTGTTACAAGAATCAAATAATGTCAAAGAGCTTCATAAACTGCCATATGAAAAGAAAAGCAAGGTGTCATAGGGATCCTTTATATGTGAAATGATCTTCATCAGCTGGGCCACCCAGCATTTTGAGTGACTCAGCAATTTTATAAATTCCCTGTATTAGTTCTGACACATTACTAGCCCTTCCTCCACTGAAACTGATGGCCACGCTGCCATGTACCTACCTGATAGAGATTCAAAGACCACAGAGATGAAGTGATTATAAATTATGCATCTATCTCTCAGGTCATATTTTGCTGAGGCACATAGACATCCCTAACCTTGTCCATTACAACTGAAGAATTAAACTGTTCTTGGTAACTTATCTTAAATCATTTGCAAATTTTATCTATAATTTTTAGAATAGTTTTAGATTTACAGAAAAATTAATAATTCTCCAAAGTTCCTATAACCTGGGCACTCCTTCCCCCCATTATTAATCTCTTACAATAGTATGATATAGTTGTTGCAATTAATCAACCAGTATTAATATATTAATTAAAGTCCACAGAGTATTCAGGTTTCCTTAACATGCATCTAATGTCCTTTTTGTTTCAGGATCCCATTATTAGATTTAGTCATATCTCCTTAGGCTCCTCTTGACTAAGACAGTTTTATCCATGCTTTTTAAAGATGCAAAATTTGTTTTATCCTTTCATTTCTTATTCTAAAACTTCTATCCAAAGTCAATTACATCATATCTTTTTTGGTCTTATACTTCTTCTCCCTGTTCAAGACATCTGGTGGTTGTTATTTTCACATACAACTGAAGAGAGGACTGGTGGTGGGACTTTGAGGCCCATTCTAATTCATGTAGTATAGGGTCCTGGGTGGGGATGGCAGTTTTTACAATATTTTATTTCCTGACTTGAAAATAAAAACTTTACCTCTGACAAGAATGATAACTGCTATTCTTTCCTCAAACAATCCATTCCTCTTCGTCTACCAACCTTCCCTTCAATTTCTATTTTACCCTCTAGAATCCATTTTTCTTTTCTATCATTAACAATTGCATTTTTATTCAATGTGTTTCTTAGAGAAAATTTTTAAGTAAAAGCTTGCTTGGTCCTAATAAAACTTCTCTTATAACCCTCTCAAAAAGTCATTTTTATCTCCCTAAACCCTTCCCCAAAGGGAAGGATACATTATTCATCCCACTATCCCACCATTACCCAATGTTTTCAGACTGCTTTCCTACCATCATTAATTAGAATGTCTTTGAGGTCAATACTATGCAATCATTTCTCATCAAAAGAGCCAATGGGTCATTTTCTCTCATTAAAGACTTTGCCACCTGGCTCTATTTCCTCCTTCTCTCTCAGCTCTTGTCATCATCCTGTGATCTGTCTGAAAAGCTGGTCTCACAAGTTCTTAAAAACTTCTACTTTGATGATTTTTACTATATCAATCCATTTTATCAACCTCTTTCACTACATCGTTTTTTTTTTTGCCATTCATTTCTAACATTTAAATTCCCTTTCCTGACTTCATCCTTCCATCTTCTATATCCTCCTACTCCTACATCAACCACTGAATCCATTTTTAGCCTATATGATAACCACTTCCCTTTCTATTCTCCCTTGGCTAGACTTTACCATATAGCTGCAGCGTTTTGGCTTGCTTGCTACTAATCCGTTAATGCTCTACAATGCCAGACCTGGATAAATCAAATTTCATATTTTGGATATGCTTTCATCTAGGCCTGTACAACATTAAGTGAAAACACGTGCACACATGTACACACACACACCTGACAACCCCAAACTGATTTCACAAACATTTTATTTGATATTAGCCGATTTCCTAGCCTATTTTCAAGAATTCCCTAAAAATGCACTAGACTTAAATCCTGTACCCTACTTTCAATCTTCTAATGTTCAGCAAGTATCTTGTAAGACTGAGATCAGAATTCCCTCAAAATTTTCAATCAACTTCAAAAGTCCTCCCTTTTTTCATCTGTTCCCCTTTCTGTGTAAAGATACAGATGGTGAGAAGAAAGAATATGGACTATAAAAAGCTGATGACTTCAGTTCTGGCTCCAGCTCTGCCCCTAAATTTCTATGTGAACTTGATAAAAATTCCTTCCAGTTCCCACAATGGTCCTAAAAACTATCTCTATATTTCGTAGGCCCCAACATTTCCACTGTTTTTGATCCAATCCACTGCAATCAATTCTAGGACTTAAGCTAGCCCTCAAAACAAATACTAGCTAATATGAAATTAGTATCCATCATATGCCAGGCACTGCGAAAAGTTCTTTGTATGTATTAACACATTTAATCCTCAAACTAGCCTTAGAACATGGGGATTACTAGCATTGTATCCATGACAAATGTGAAAGCTGAGACACTGAAGCTGAACCAGATTTTGAACTGAGGATGTCTGGATTTGGGGCCCATAATCTTAATGATTATGCATACTCCCTCACTGTAAGTATTTCCCCTTGGATGCTGATTTGCTCCTCAACTACCATCCCATTTTTCCTTCTTTCCTATAGCTCAGTTCTTCAAAGAGCAGTAAGTACTTTCTTATATTTACATTCCTAATCCATTATAATTTGATTTTATATCCATTCTTATTATTAAGAATAAACTTTATGGTAGCTACTAAACTGAATAGGCACTTCTAATTTTAATCCTATTTATTTCATCTCTTGATCTCTTACTTCTTTATTTTTCCCACAACATCTATGTGTACTGCTTAAAGTTTCAATTTCAAGTCTTTAGTCCTTTCTTTTATACCTGGGAATCTTAAACCATTTTTTTTTTCCTTTCAGTTTTACTAAGATATAATAAATATACAGCACTGTATAAATTTAAGGCATATATAGCATAATGATCTGACTTACCTACACCATGAGATGATTACCACAGTAAGTTTAGTGAGCATCCATTATCTCATAAAGATACAACATTAGAGAAATAGGAAAAAATTTTTTTCTCCTTGTGATGAGAACCCCTAGTATTTACTCTCTTCACAACTTTCACGTATAACATACAGCAGTGTTAACTGTATTTATCATGTGGTACATTACATCCACCCTAAGATAAATGTACTTATTTATCTTATAATGGAAGTTTGTATTTTTTGACCACCTTATCCAATTTCTCCCCACCCCCAAGCCCTGTGCCTGGTAACTACAAATCTGATCTCTCTAAACCAAAGTTTTAAAAATCACTCCTCTGGCCTTTCAAATTCTCAACCCTACAGAACTCTTGCCTACTAAGTCCCAGGCTGAATTTCCTACTGTCTAGGTGGACTCCTCCAAAAGTTTAATTATTCATGAGTCATCATATCATAAGATGCTAAGTCCTATTACTTTTATGTTTAATTTTCCCATGTTTCTTTCCATTCTCATTTCTATCCCTAGTTTAGATTCATAATTTTATCATACAGGCTATCATGGAAAAGAAGCTAAACATAGGATTAATAAAAGGAATTTCTTCAAGCTACAGCTGAGAACAATATAATGGATGACCATAAAAAATCAGTTTAAGCAAAGACTATATAATCATCCATTAAGAATTCTGAATGAAAATTTGTACCCTGGATAGTTAAAAAGTGACCTACAAATAACTTTTTAGTCCTACAGTTATGTTTACTCCATTTGAGAATGCTGGTGAATAAGTAAATATGAACTGATGTAATAATGTATTTCTCCCCATGTTTATGGTCTGTTATTCCTCCAAAGTATGCAATTACCACCATTTCCTTTTGTTGAGAAGACAAAATGTCCATATTTAAAACATATTAATTCAAACAGTATTTAATACATACTCAGAGTTAAATAAATTCTTCATAGGTTATTGCTTCAAGTTCATTTGTGATTCACAAGTAAAAATTTTATCCAAATTTTAAAATGAACAATTCTACCTCAGCTCTTGCAACTTCCTTTTTAGAAGAGACATTTTAAAGACTGAAAAAATTAGTATTTTTAAAATTCAGCCATAGAAAAAGAGGATAGTTTAATAATCCAAAGAACTCAACATTTTCTAATGCAGACATGGAGAAGCAGGCAAGCTCAACTACAGCTTCTACTCTTAGATGTTAAAACAGAAATAAAATGAGAAAACCAAAGTTACTGGACAGGTATTTTCATGAACTTAGGATCAAAATTTTCTGATTTATATTGAACATGATAAAAGACTGGTTTTTAAATTATATGGTTTTAAAAAAAATTTTAACACCAAGAGGGGAAAGCAGGGGGGTTGGGGTGGGATGAACTGGGAGACTGGGATTGCCATATATACATTACTAGTAAGAAAAAAAGGTATCAAATTGTACACTTTAAATATATGCAGTTTACTGTATGTCAAAATAAATAAATATTTGTTTTCTTATGGCAGTCAGTGATACACTTATTTGGTTTTATAATCATGAGATAATCAGGTTAAACACTGGATGGACTTGGCAACAAAAAATCTGTCATGGCAACAGAAAAACATCTCACTATATGAAGAAAGAAGGAAATTAAAACTGTAGGGCTTATATATTTACTGTATGTATAACATTATTCCATTATTAACTCCACAGGGGGAAAAAGGCAGGCCAAAAGGTCTAGCTAATCTGTAGTACATTTTATTTTATTGTTTACTGTTTAGGAACATGGATTTTGGAGTCAGACTGCCTGGCTGTCTCAGCCCCTCACTAATCACGGGAATCTGAGCAAACTGCTAATCTCTTTTCTGTTCCAGTTTCTAAATCTGTAAAATGCAAGCAATAAGAATAACTTCATTTAGGAATGATGTGAAGATTAACTCACAAGGTAAAGGCCTAAGAACAATGCCTGGCACATAACACATACTCAGTAAGTGGTTAGCTATTATTAATATCCACATGCATCAACCTTTTGGTTCCTGGGACTGAGACAGTTCCATTCTAAAGCACAGTATTTCAAATGTTTTTGCCACAAAATACATGAGATGAAGAACTGTAAGCAATAAGGGTGGAATCTGATTACTTTTAAACTAATTTTCTAAATAGACATTCCTATGGTAGGAACTACCCCAAAAGGGACCTACCTAAGGCATTTTGATAGTGGAGCCAAACTTTTACAGGGAGAGCAACGGTGGTAGGAAAAAGAGCTAATCCTTTCTATCAATCCCAATCATCCAAAAAGCTCCACTCCTTAGAAACTGGTGTATCTATATTTTAAAGACTCCTTTTCACCAGCATTTCTTTCTAGAAAAGTCTATTTAATTGCCCATATTACAAAAACTAACTAAAAGTAGCCTTATAAACTCATGAAAATACCAAATGGCAATTTTATTCTTCCTAAGCTCTTATGCTATTAAATGGTTCAGTAAAAAACAAACAAAAACAAACCCCCAAAAAACCAAGAATTTCCAAATAGCATTCATCTCTGGAAGATACTGAAACCTGGCACAGCCTAAATTTATTAAGCACTATCTAAAGACAACACTGAATAAGTTTATTTTCTAAAACACACACAAAAGGAAAATCATAGGCATCACTTAAAGATAGTTAAGAAAATATACAATTGCTGCTCTATTAGTTCAATGCTACAATACTAATCTCCAATTATTAATCTAGTTTTGTAGTTTTCCCCCTTATCACTCTATTGTAATGGCATATATAAGACAGTAATGTTTCATAAAAGATATCTGTTTTTACTGCACATCTTACGGAATCATGTTTTTTAAAAAATAAACAGGTACAGAATCCATACATGTGGATACAAGGAAAAAAATATCTGAGGGATGTTAATCCTTTAATTGAATAAATAACACTCATAACTGCAGGGTTTTTTTTTCTTCTCAAAATCAGCTTTAAGAGAAAAGTGATTTATAGTCTATTAGTTTTAATGAAAAAATATTAATGCTTCCTGGTTATTTTATGGGATGAATTCTTGTTTGAGATAAACACATCTAAATTTTGATTAGCTCTCTTTAGTCCTTTATCCACCCCTCTTCCTTTTTTGGACCATTAAGAAAGAGCGAAAAATAATAATTACATAAATAAATAAAAATGCTTACTTCTAGGCTAAGGTCACTATCTCAAATCACTCTGGGGCTACCAAAACCTGGAAGTAACCAAGAGTTTCAAAAGTTTAAAGCAGAAGTTGGGAAGAATCTAAGTTGTACCCACTCATAAATAATTAATTCAAAACAAACAAAAGCTGGGCATAAACTTCTTCCACTAAAAATTAGCAAATAAATACAAGAACCTAACTAACTGTCCGGCACAAACTGTAAATAGCCCTAGTTGATGAAGGAACACTATAAACATTTTCAATAATTTACTGTACAAGCTATGTGTGAATTACAAGAAAAAAAAACAATTGTAACCTCCAAATCAAATAAAAGAAGGCAGCAATCATTGGTAGATACTAAAACCATTCACAGAAAAACATAAACAGAAGGATCAGAATGTCACCACCTGAAACCACAATCAATCTTAAAGCATTACTAAAACCACTAAAAGTGGCACAACCAGATGTTTTATGCTTCCGAGTCACGAGGAACATCCACAATCTTGCTTTAAAAATGTATATACCAGAATCTGAATCTATTAAGATTTTGGAGCTACTTCTAGTTTATATTAAAAAATGCAGCACAGTGGATGGAGCAACAAGTTAAGGTGACACTATAAGGGACTTCCCTGATGGTCCAGTGGTTAAGACTCCACATTCCCAATGAAGGGGGTCCAGGTTCAATTCCTGATCAGGGAACTAGATCCTGCATACTACAACTAAAAATATCCTCCATGCGGCAACAAAGATTCCGCGTGCCACAACTAAGACCGGGCAGAAGCAAATAAATAAATAAATAAATAAATAAATAAATATTTTAATTAACAAATACAAATACACACGAACATGTGATCTTTAAAAAAAAAAAGATGACACTATAAGGAAATAGCCAGTCCAATCCAGATTGCGGCATCTTCTAAAAGGATATAACCAGGTTTCTACAGTAAGTCAATGGAACTGAGGATTGGGGCAGAGGGAGAGGACTTTTAACAGAGTAGAAGACATTCAGGAAACATAACTACCAAATGCCATGTGTGGCTTGAAAAGATCCTATTCTGAACAAATGAATGCTTAAAAAACATTTTTTGAGACAACCGGTAGGAAATTGAAGTATGATTAGGTATTCAACAACATTAAGAAATCATTCTCAATTTTGATAGGTATGATTATCAGGTTTTAAACAATCTTGATCATGTATGCTTGGTAAGAAAATGTCATTATTTTAGAGAAATTATGGTAATGTTTGAGATGACATGATGTTAAGGATCTGCCTGAAAACACAAATGGAAAAAAGAACAGATAAAACAAGCGTGGAACTAGTGAATTGAGATGATGGATATGTGGGATTCATTATATTAGTATATGATACCTGAAATCTTTAATAAAAACTTTAAAAAATCACCATGTAAATAACCCATTCAAAAGTAACAAAAACAAAAGCTTTCAGAAGTCATTTAAAAATAAGTTAAAATATTAAGTTTTAAGACAAGTTTTAAAAAATATTTTAGAAACAAGTTTACACATAGAAAGAAAACCCAAAGTAAATTCAACTTAACAGCTAAGCTAAATAATATTCTACCAGTGGAACTGTATCTATACCAAGACAGATTTACATGGCATGAATAAAGAAAAGTATTAAAATACTGGCTCAATAAGTAAAAAGAATGTTTTTATGAGAACACTAATAACTTTGCTTTTAGCTAAAATAAAGCATCTAAAAATTACAAACTTTTCTCTATAGCAGTAACTCTCAATTCCCACTACATCTTGGAATCAAAAAATCATAAACGCATGGAACGCACTCCTAATGATTCTCAGTCTAGGGTAAGGCCTGGTGATTTTGATATGCAAGAAAGTTTGAGAAACACTGATGTATAAGAACTACATATTTACCTTTATGAATAAATGACTGTTATATCTGTTCTCAATTATCAATTATTTTAACATCAACAGATATCCTATACAAAGTTTGCTTTGTTTTTCTGTTAAAACCATATGATGAGACTGGCTGCTACTTATTAACTCAAAATACACAGAAGGCTCTAAAGGAAGTACTCTTTGTACATATTATCTGCATTAATTTTTTACATATAGGCAACACGGATCATGAAAAATTAATTACTTCTAGCAATTTTTCTAAAAGTGATCCACCCCTTAATAAATTAACTATACTTCTTAAACATGATAAAATGATCATTATAACATCTTAATTTATAATCTCAAGGATTTTTGATCACCTTGTTCTTTGATGTAGAATATGTGAATAACTAATAGTCTGCCAAGTCTGTGATTATATATTTGAATGTCAGATTTCTAACTAATTACAAAGCACTCAGTCTCCATTCTTGAATAAATTACATTTTTGGAGACACTGTGATCCCTAGCACTAAAAGAAAGAAGTAGAGAATGCTAGTCTTAAAAAATTACTGCATAAAATAAACCAATTAAAATTTATAATACTGATTCCAAAGTAATTAAATTTAGTCAAGTGCTCAGATATAATATAAAAATCGTACAAAGTAAACTGAATCCCTCTGAATATTTAGCAGAAAAGAATTATCACCTAGTATCTGTGTTCTTACAGAATCTTTGTAACAAAAGGGATACCTATTGATTACTTCATTCTGGACAAGTACTGTCCGAGGAAGACTCAAGCAGGAAATGGATCCTATCAATATTAGTTTGCTGTACTTTGAAGCCACCTGACTTATTAAATATCACTGGAAGCAAATAAACAGAGAAAAAAATTTAGTCACCATTCCAGAAGGCATGACTTCACTAAAGCAATATTGTTGTGTCACTATAAAGAGTGTTTGATGACTACTTTAAAAAGCAAAACAGTAAGTGGTTCCTCACAAAGATCACAATATCCATCAAAGGTGTGGGGAGTAAAAAAAGTTATTCTAATGTCCTATAAATGGAAATGTTTGGATTGTGATGAATTATTTAAAAATATTTTTCCATAACTAGCCAGTCTAAAATATAAGTATAAAGTCGAATGCTTAGCTCATACCAAATATGAACATAATATCCTTAATATACATTTTACATGTTTTGTATATCCCAATAGAAAGCATCCAGACAACCACTTCAGAGACTTGTAAATACCTAATAAACATTTAACAATTATAAACTAGTTCATAAAATAATAAAAATAAAAATAATAAGCTGGTAGAGGAAGAAGTAGAATAGCCAGCCTCATATATCATTCATGTTAGTTTAAATTAATATCACCATTCTATAAAAAATTTTGCAACAAGAATCACAGGCTTTAACATTTTCTTTGACCCAATGATTCTAGTTCTAGGAATCTAAGTAAATAAAAGACAAAAAAGTTATGTACAGGTGTTTGTCACAATGCCATTTATACTGATGAATAGTATGAAGTAGACTAAATGTCCAACATACTTCCAAAAATATTATATATCCACTAGCATGTCATGCAGCTATTATAATTATCATTTTTCAAAAAAAAATTCTCAACAATTCAAAACCACAAAACTGCAAATACTGTTTTTAATCTTGTACAAACTATGCATTTACACAGACAATAAGAAGAAATTCAAAATATAAGTAGTTATCTCATAAATTATAAATGAATTCCAATATTTGATTTTTAAAACTTACAACTCATCCACTTTCAAAAACAATTTGAGGATATTTAAAATAAAAAAGCCCAGTTATAACAAGATGTAAAGCCATTAAAACAGGTAAATAATGAACTCATTTAGTAAAGGAAGGTGAATTCACATACTTCCACCACAAAATATTTTCCTTATTCTTATCAGGCAGAGCACAGAAACAAAAATACAGACATACCTTGGACATACTGCAACTTTGGCTCCAGACCACCACAATAAAGCAAGTATTGCAATAAAGTGAGTCACAAATTTTATGGTTTTCCAGTATATATAAAAGCTATGTTTACACTACACTGTGGTCTATTAAGTGTGCAAATAGCATTCTGTCTAAAAGAAAAGTTTATACCTTAATTACAAAATACTTTATTGCTAAAAAATGCTAACCATCATCTGACAACACAGGGTCACCACAAACCTTCAATTTGTAAAATAAAAACAAAATCAAAAACAAAACAAACGAACAAAAAAAAACACAGTATCTGTGAAGCACAATGAAACGAGGTATGCCAGTATATTATACTAAAATATTCAGGACAGAGCTGGAAGAAGACACCAGACAAATTTATTTACTAAGAACTGAGCAACTTTACTCATATTCTTTTAATGCAAAAATGTAGAACACTTGAAAAATGATAAAAACACTGAATAAGACAGAAGTTAGTTATGGCATGACTTCATAACCTTTTATGAGAAAGATTTATTATTACTTAAAAAAAAATTCTGCCAAGGACATGAGATTACAAGGAAAACAATGAATTCCCTAGACAAATCCAAGTGATTTCTAACCATGACTCCACCCAGAATTGAAAACACATACAAACTCATCTAACTACACCCAAATGGGCAAACACACATAGCTCCTTAGGGTCCAAGGAAGTGACTGTTACAGTCCTATGTTTGACGCTAGCTGAAGTTTCTTGGTATTTTACCCTTGTTTTTTTTAATGAATTGCACGTAATATTTTAAACCTCTTAGAAACTACTATAAAAAATCTTGATGTCTTCTACTTTAGTTAGTTTAAGGATTAAATAACGTATCTGCCAAGTGCCTTGCAGAATACCTAGGACCTAGAAGTTATTCAATAAATGTTGATTTTTGTCTTTTCTATAAAATAATTTCTATCTGTTAAAAAATTTAAGAATTCATAGTAACAATTACAAGCAAAGGCCATGTATCATTCATTATTATCTCACTCTTGACTTTAAAAAATGGTACACCGTGAAATAGTCAATATTATCTACTTATAAGCCAAACTGAGGGAATAAAGCCTTAAATTAGGCCCACATGGTGACAGAGATTGTCTCAGGAAAGAATGTTATCAACCTAAAGAATCCATTATGGTCATGATAAACTGCTATAACTCATGCTAGATGTACCAGACAATTAGAATAAAGTGTTGGTTTTGTCTAAAATTACCAGAATTAATTTCAAATATCAAATGCTTCTCTTGTGCATTAGTGTGCCTTGGTTTATAGATGTATCATTTTTATTACACATTTATAAATGGATAACACATATATTACATATCCACAGTAAATAAATATCTATTTCCAAAAATTACTTCATTATAATGCTTTTCTTTTTTAATTGATGAACATAAACCAAACTGTAAGAACTAGTTTGTGACTCACCAATCTTGGGTTCCATATGTATAGAAACACTCATTTAAAGATAATCTTTACAAACTTCAGAAACCAAGAATTTCCCGAATACATAAATAAAACTAAAATTTCATCTTAAGTTATAAATCACTTCACTTATTTTACTTACAAAATAACATTTCCCTTTATTTTTTTCTTCATCTTGACTCTGTTAACTATTAGTTGCAAACTTCTGCATTTTTTTGGATTAGGTGGGTCAAATCCATTGTTGAATGAAGTGATATGATTAAGACAAAATGCAAATATACATAAATACCAAAATAAATTTTATATAAAATTCTTTCTAGTTAAAATTGTTTTTTAAAAGAGAGTATAATATGCTTTGAGAAAATCCATACACCTACTCCCATTACATGTTGCGTCTGTTAACTTTTCATTGCTTGTGTAGTGCTAAATTGAAACAATTAGCTTGGCCCTGAAGAATATGCACAAGGGCCCTTAGACAGCATGACTTCAGTTTAAAGTGTAAATGTTTTATTAAGAGCTCAACAGTATTTCTTCATTAGAGCTTTTCCTATTCTATTTTGGGAGAGAAGAGTGGTGAAAGGAATATAACTAGGAGAAGAGAGTAGTGAAAGGAATATAACTGATATAATTTTCATTATACTTATGAATTTAGGGTTTCTTCCAACAGCATTCATATGCCTTCTTACCTGAAAAAAAAAAAGGGGGGGGGGGGGGGGGAGGGAAGCCTAACATAATTTCTTAAATTCCAAAATGGGAGATTCATTATACTTACTGGAGTTTAACTTGCACTTTCCCATTTGGCGAAATGGAAGAAAAGTGGTACAGACAATAAATATCATACCTAAGAGAGATGTCTCCTTGGCAAAAGCTGCAGCAATAGCTGGGTCCAAAGCAGGTTGTCCATCCCCAGATGGAAGATCAGGTCGAGTATAATCCCTACTTTTATCATTGTTGTATTTAACATTCAAATTCACAAGTTTGGAAAAATCAATCCTTAGGGTACAGCAAGCATTATAAATATTCTGACCATCTAGGGCCTGTAAAAGTGAACAAAGTATATCAGCAATCTTAAGAAATAAAAATTATAAAAAGTATGACTTTGACAATAAAACTCAACAATGAAAAACTGCACATAAAAGCCGCCAGGAAAGGGATCAAATTCCATACTCTATTCTTTGCCATCCCAGCTGTACATATATTGGTTTCCACAAATACTATCTTCTTTAAATAAAAAGTGCAACCTTAATTTAAAATACAACCAGTTAAATATAAGTGCTAATACTTTTAATTTTAAAAATCTGCAAATATTTTAAAAAATTAACAAGGGTCACAAATATAGTCAGTTCTACCAAAGTAGTACCATAATAGTTTGCACAGTACTTTAATTTTATTATATACATATATTTTGCTGGATGGTAATACTTATAAAAACTGGTATAGGTATAAGGTAACTTCTGTTTAATGCCACATTAAATGAGGTGTCTCAAGACAAATAAGTATCACTATGATGCATAATAGCAACTACCATGAAATAGGTAAAAACTATTATCTTCCTTAACCTGCGATGTTCAACCTGAACCAGGATAACTTGTTGAGTAAACAAATTCAATGTCATCCCAGGAACGTTCTGGAACAGAATGAGTACAATCTCTAGAGTTGAAAGCCTACACTCAATTAGGTCATCTTGAACAACTTATTTAACCTTTCTATATCTCAGAATCTTTCTGAATCTGCAAAACGGAGATAACAATGGCTGCCATGCTTCCTTGCAGGGTTATTATGAGGATGAGATAAAAAAAAAAAATCACATATGTGAAAGTATCTCATGAATTATAAAGGACTATGCTGCTGTTATGATTATTATGTTTTTTTTCTGTTCCTATATAATCACCATTTCTATTCCAACTGGATAGAAGCCTGGAACAAACTACAGAACAGGGGAATATACTGTTAATTTTTCATTAGAAGAATAAACATTTACTGTATAAAATAACAGTTCAGAAAAGAACATGTTTAGCTCTATAATTCACCTCAAAATGAAAAACAATTCTTCTGATAACAATACATCAAGCCTGATGTCTACGTAGACGAAGATCTACTAGGTGGGTAAATCTAGAACTATATTAATAGTAGACCAACATATTTTTCACATTGATGTTTGAAAGGGAATTTCTATATTACCTCAGTCTGACTATTTTAATTGTCATATTGCTGAAGAAGGAAAGTAACTGAAACAGACTTGAAAACGGGAGTGTCCTGGTATGGAAAAAGTAAACCTCTATAGCTGCTTATGTATATAACGCTTATAATTAAAATATTCCCACTCTGTGAAAGAAGAAAAACGTTTCCTTTAATATACAAAATTAAGATTTATGTGAATCTATTTACCAAGCTAAAAACTAATCTAAAAACACAATTCAACACAAGTTCACCCATTTCAATGCAGTATTGGTGAAAACTCACTTAAAGGGACTACATACACATCAGGATTTGAATTATATTTGAAATAGGGAATGCACCCATCACATGAGAATGAAAGCCAAGTATCAACTCTCTCAGCAAGAATAATGTAAATATTAATTCAATACTCTGCTGTAAAGGCAAACAAAGCACTAAAAATAGGTCTTCATTTACTCATTCCTATATGGGAAATGTTGAGCCAAGTAATAGAATCTATGTCTCTACCCAATATATCAATGTGAAAAGATGAGTAGCAAAATTCACTCTTAGGTGGTATTTCAATAATACGATACAAAAAAATCTGAAATCTTTTAAGAAAAGACCTGGCTTTGGGTCACAGTATCTAGATTAATGCAAAAAAGTAACGTACTGATACAAGATCATTAACTTCACAATAAGCAGGGTTTCTTTGGGGCTGCGTTCTTTCAAACAGATTGACTGCCAAATGCCCTCTAGAAAACCTTCGACAGTCTTTAATTTAAAAAAAAATATCTTTATGTAGGTGGAAGATACACAAGTATACCTAAGATACAAGAGCTAGAGAAATCAGGAAGCAATATGTAAATTAAAATCGCCTGTTAGCAACAGATGAGAGGAACAAGAGCTGAAGGTACATGAGAACAGAAATCCAGGCATTTTCAATAGCTGGCAGAGGTAAGATGACTAAAAATGAGTTAAGGAGAAAAATCAAATTAAACTATATATGCAAGCTCACTTTAAGCTCATGTGTTTGCAAAATTCCAGGGAATAATGGTAGCACACAAGTCAGTCTGTTCAGCAATCAGGATTGCAGCAATCTTACTGCAGCAAAGATTTCTGACAGTAAAAACTTGAGTTAATTTGTAGAAAGGGCTCTCAAATGTGTCTATGCAAACGGAAAGTTTGGAGAGTACACAGAAACAATCAGGAAAAAGTATTTTCATAGTAAATATAAGATTTATGGCAAAAACATGAAAACCACAGTAAAGATATTAGATACAGAATGCACAGTTAACAACACAATGAAACACTGCATATGGATTGAAAACAGGAAAAGCCACTAATAAAACTAATGAAATATACTCTCCTGGAATCACTAATGAGAAACAATCCACTTGCATTTTAAAACAGAGTGACCATATTAAAGGATTTCCAAAAGACAGTGTCACTGTCCAGTGTCAACTATACACATTCCTAATAGAAACAGACAATACTCCTGAAAAGCTGTCTCTAATAACATAAAAATAAAAGTCATTTTCTGCCATGTGTGTTACAATTTGAGGGTTGTATAAAACAAATAATTCTGAGAAGTTCAGGTGAAAAGGAGATTACTTCTATTTCTCAAAAATACAGAAACTAAACTAGAAAGCCACAGTAAGTGATATCTTTGTTTGCACAATACACTGCTTGCCAATAAACAAGATTTCTGAAAAAGGCATTAGGACATTTTCTTTAATAAATGTGAAGATCATTTAAAACAATTTATTTTTATTTGATAATTATGATTGTTACAGTGACTTGTGATTACCACCCTAAATGTCAATACACAGAACATTATCTTTTCTGTTGATTTAAGAGATTTTTAAAGATACTAGACTGCAATATATGCCAACCTCAGGACAAATTCAGGAGATGGTTTCATTTTTCCCCTCCAACCCTCACTAATAAAACTCCATTGTTAATATGTTTTTTTTTCTGAGTTGCTATCCTCTTATAAAGCAAAATGCTAAGGGGAAAAAATTCCAATTAACTGAAGGTAACTCCCAAAGATCACCACTAATATATGGAAAGAGTCTGGTTGGCTCTGTCACTCAAGCTGCCTTTACATGGCAGTGATTCCCAGGGCTTTCAAAACAAAACAGTAGTGGGCTCCCAACCCCATGAATTATAACTGTTAGTTCAGGATGGCCTAAGAGTCCCACATTTTATAAGCAATCTATATGATAAGAATGTCTCTGGACCATACTCTGATAAGAATGGGCTCTGGACCATACTTTAAAAAATACTATAAATTCTCTTCCCCCAAAGCTACACTATGCCTGATAAATGAATTCCCAGGGTGTAAGCAATATTTTTTCATTCTCACATTCATCTGAGCAACTGACACTACAGCAGTGGAGAAGCAGGCTTGAGATTCTCTTCCCAAACTCTTACTCCTTACCTATAAATTTTACATGATCCCTACTGTTTTAACAAGCATAAAAATATAGCAACTGAACTACAAAGTTTAGAACCAACTCATTTTATAATACACTGAGATGTACGGATGGTTGAAAGGTGGGAAGGATCTACAGCACACCAGATGCTGGGAAAGTTGTAACATGGGTTGAAAAAGCCCTAATACCTATAATACACCATACATCGTGCTAGGTTCTAAGAATGTAGCAGAGAACAAAGCAGACATGATACCCAGTCATATAATCTACGGTCCTACAGATAATACAGACACTTAACAAGTAGTTATTATTTTGATGTGTGGTGGTGAGAACTAAGAAAGGAAGGGACTTCATCTAGTTGAAGAGTTACAGAAGACCTGTCTGAGAAGAGACTTCTAAACTGATACTTGAAAGAGGGAGGTTAAGAAGTTGGGCATAAAGAGATGGAGAAAACAGTTTCAGCAAATAAAACAGCAAGTTGTAAGCCCATGAGATCAGAGAATATACGGCATATGCAAGCATTTAAAGAAGTCCAATACGGTTAAAGAGGTGGAAGATGAGACTGGAGAGGCAAGATTTAGAGTTTTATAAACTATGTCAAGGAAGGAGGATTTTATATTAAGGACAAAAATCAGTCACTAAAGGGCACTGAGAAACGAAGAAATATAACTTTAAGTTGAGATCATTCTTAAAACTCAAAGTGGTAAGTTCAGTCAGAAGGCCAATGAAGCACAGATTTAAGAGATGATGGCTTAGATCAGGGATACTCATACTGGTTCATAGACTAGCAGCCCAAGGCAGTACCTTGACCTTTATTAACATAGGAAATACAGGTTTTTGTATTTCTGGTGGGGCAGGGGAGGGCGGTGCCAGGAGTTAATTGAACACACTAAGTTTGAAGGTGGCCCATGGTCCACTGGGTTCCTAGCCTGGGTCTCTTAGTAGAGATCTGAGCTAGAAAAAGTGATGTGAGTACTGTCAGAATCACAAAGGCGTAATTGAGCTGTGTGTAACAGGTAAGGTCCCCCTGGCAGAAGGGGATGGGTATACAAGGAAGGAAGAGAGGTGAGATATATCTAGGTGAGAAGTGGCAGAGACCAGGAGAAAAGAGGATTTTAAGAAAGGGAAAGAAAGATTCAGTGTCAAATGTTACCTAGAGGTTAGGTAAGCTAAGGACTGAATAATTCTGTTGAGATTTAGCTACTCTAGTGATCACTGGTGACACAAGGGAGAAAAAAATGGGTAAATGGGGGCTGAAACTAAATTGCTGTAAGTAGAGAAGTAAGAAGGGGACAATAAGTATGAACAGCTTTAAGGAGTCTAGTTATAAATGAAAAGAGAGAAGAGAGACGAAGTGTTAGATGGACAGATATATGGAATACAGAGTTAAGGGTAAATTCATTTAAAAAATGAGAGACACTTAAGCACACTTGAAACACTGGTGACAAGTAACCAACACAAAGAAATATATAGGAGAACGAAGGGATGAAGTGCAAAGGTTCTTAGGAGGCAGAAGAGGATGGTATCTAGTGTTTACGGGTCTTAGACAGAAATATCTATGCCTTTTACTTAGAAGAAAAAAATATGTGCAGGTGTAAGTAGATTTTGTGAGAAAAAGTGATGGAGTTTCCATCTGATAGTTTCTATTTTTTCTGAGAAGCAGCAGACAAGGTCATAAAAAAGAGTGAAGAGAGACTTGGTGGAAAGAGATGTTTCTATCTCACACAGTTGTGGAAAATGGGAGAACACGTCGACAGAAAAAACATAGTAAGATTCTGCAAGCAGAGTAGAGGGCCTATTTGTAGTTGATGCTGAATACTTTAAACTGGTACCAATCGGGTAGATTATATATCCTTTAGGTGCACTCACAGTCCAGATAAAGGCATGAAGAAAAACTATTGGATTATAAGATAATGGGACAAGCAAATTTAGGAAACAAACTTTTTCCTTCTCCAGTAAGTGAAATACAGTTGAGTTCAAATACCAGAATAAAACCTTAATAGTTACCTACTTTCTTAGAATTACTATTATAGACCTTTGTAGAGAAGACCTGAGTGAGTGTATATAAACATTCACAAACAAACTGATAGTTCAATGCTTATTTTCTGTGCACAGAAGATTGGTTAAATGAAAACCTATCAAACACGGAAAGATATATATAAACTACTTTCCCCGTTGAATTTTACAGCCCAAATGCAGTTTAATTCCTGAATCAAATTCCATTTTATTGGTCCTTTACCAAATACTCTTCCTCTGGAACAGAAAGGAATGACAAAGAAAACCTGAAAAATGCCATCGAGAACACAGCTTCTAGACTGTCTCTGACTGATCAAACCTCATACCACAATGATTTCGGTAACTCTTTAAATATAAAATACCTCCAAAGTTGGAGGGCTGGGGCATGTGAGGAAAGATATTTTTTTAAAAAAGAACTCTGTTAATTTATTCCTGAAAGGGGAAATATGATTAGATCATGGGAACCAGTGAGTAGCAACATACTGGAGAAAAGTAGACTGAAAAAATGTCAACCTTACAGATAAGTGTACATTATAAGTAAGTTACCTCTTTAAATCTTAGCATCCCATGTAACACAGGAAAAATTCCTGTTCTGTTTACAACACAGAGTAGTCAGAAAAAGATGAGATAACAGCACTTGGTAAATCACTTCAATTACGCTTTCATTACCAGTAAGTAAAGCCTTTCTGCTACCTGAAGCTATTTTTGCTCCCCAAGTGAGATTCTAAGGACAGAATGCAACGAAACAATAATTAAAAATGGCTGGCTCCACACAAGCTATCTTGATCTGGAGGAAGCACTAAAGTAATACACCATAATTAGTTGGAAAGTAAAAGAGTGAAAGGGAGAAAAAGAGGTAGACAGTAGGGACAGTTGCTTTAATGGCTTAATAATAAATAGTTATTGTTTTAGCAATGGAATAAAAATAACAATGATACCATAGCACAAGCAGTTAGAGACAAACATAGGTAGATTTAAATAAGATACACAAACAGAAGATTAGGCATTTAGAAACAAAGATGTGGCATGCAATTTTCAATGGTAGCCATGACATGGGTATATTTTACTGCTTTGAACACTTTCTTACCCTCCATATGTAACAACAAAAAAGGTAAGTGATGTGAATAAAAAGGAGACTAAGAACTTATTCAAAAAACCTATCTTTTAAAAAAACACTTAAAAAGAATACCAGAAATAAACTGAGAGCCTATCATAGCATTTGAGCCACATGTGCATTGATATATTTCAGCCAAATTTAGCTTATAGCTAAATTATTTATTTTGCAACTCCCACTGAAAAATGTAAAATCTTACACAGGTATGCACACACAACACAATCTTGCCATATCCTCAAGAGCACAAAACTTTTGGACCTAAATCAAACAAAAATGCAAAATATAAGCCTATATTATAGATAACTACAAATATGACTATTGTTAAAAATAAACATTTCTTTCTTATCACAAATACTAAGCTTTTCTAATTTATTTTAATGACACTAATCTGTGCCATCTAAAATGCTATATGGTATTGCTAAGTTATGTCAGTATTAGTAACATTAGCTATACATATATATGTGTATATACATACATACATACATATCTGCCACTGAAAATTATTGCTGTCTCAAAAAAAGTAGACTTACTAGTTTTGCTTGCTGAGCATTTACTGGATCGCCATACTGGAGAAGAGCTTGAAACTGGTTATTTTTTGTAAATGTGATTATCTTCAATACAGCACCAAACTTAGAAAATATCTGTTAAAACATTAAAATCACAACAAATTTTATCTACTGTATTATTACTTCTCAATTTTATAGATAAACATAAAGATTAAATTAAACTTACTTGGTGAAGAACATCAAGCGTTACAGGATAATACATATTGTCAATAATTATTCTAAGCACTGGACTCTGGGCTGGAGTCACTGCACTCTCACTAACTGTGGTGCCACTAAGAGGAGTATTTGCTGTCTGGACAGCTGTCACAGCTTGAAGAACTGCTTGAGCACGCTAAAAATTGAAAGATAAGCACTTCAGAAACATTCCTGGTATATTTTCACTTATACTTTGCTGCATGTTACAATATTAGTTAAATTCTTTTCTAGAACACATATAGATTAAATAAAATTTAACACTCACTCAATAAATACTTCTGAGCACCTGCCATGAGCCAGGTATTATCTGTTTATAATTCCACTATTACACTACTTCAAAACAATAATCTAGGGTTTGGGACCAATGTTGAACAATAACGATAGGCGGTGTAATTTATTCTCAAAACAACAAGATGTCTGACAGATGCAGAAAATGTTTTAAACAGAAAACTTTTAGAGAACAATGAAACTTTAACATTAGTCATTCTATAAAAAAAAGGGACACGGTAAACCTTAACAAGGGAATTATCAGACTATCCAAAAGAACTCCCATAAAGCTTATTTCCAATAAACCCTAAAAGAGGAATACTCAGACACAAATTAAATCTTTTTTTCATACTAGCATAACTTCTGAAACCAAAATTTTTAGAAATTGATGTATACCATAGTACGAAGCCATAAGAATTCTAGGAATACTTCAAGATAAAATATGAAGAATATTTTCCATACATGTTATATGACAGATCAGCTACTATAAGACACATCTTGGTTTCTGAGATTTTAAAATGTGAAAAAAAATACGTATGGAATTGGAAAAATACAGTATTTTTAGGAAATCTGGCAACTAAATGTTATATGCTCCAAAAAGACAGCCTTTATTACTATTATGCCTTTCCTACTATTACCCTGATAGATTCACTGATAAGGAAATAATTTCTTTCTACCTTATCTGGGGTCAGAAAATCTATATAAAGGCAAATAACTGTTAAATATAATAATGACAAATACCTCTACACTGCTTTATAGTTTGAAAAAGTTATACCGCAGATTAACAGAAATATAAACAGAATACAGTGATGAATGAAAAGGCCAATACAAAAGAATGAGAACACATGAGAATAAGGAATGATCAGTGCTCGCTTCAGCAGCACATACACTAAAATTGGAACAATACAGAGATTAGCATGGCCCTATACAAATACGACCCCCAAATTCATGAAGTGTCACATTTTTTCTGGACCTATTAGCTAATGTGGTGGTGGTCATCATTTTGCAAAATATATCAAATCAACAAGCTGTGTAACACCTTAAAACTCACACAATGTATATGTCAATTATATCTCAGAAAAGGTGGGGGGGATGTCATTTCACTGAAATATTACATAACCAGGAAATCATATAGCTTGGTACTCAAAGAGATCACACACTCACCTCAAACTTCATCATCTAAATGCTAATTAAATAAAATATGACCCATAAATTTGTTAGCTAAAGTGACTAATTCAAATCCAACACTTTGAAACATACAATAAACAGTTAATAAAATGGACACATTTACACTACTATAGAGAATATAGTTATAAAACAAGAGGGATAAAAAGATTACTATAGCAATGTTTGTTAATTTAAATATTTGAATATATTTCGCCCAATACCTAGTTAAATAAAGTATTTTAAGTAGCTCACTGCAATTATTACTTTCTTCATTAGTGAACATGTCTTTACATACATTTATAATAATAAGCCCGGAAATATCACAACTTAGAACAACTCTAATATCTGCTATTTCAAATAATGGAAGGTCTTTTTAAAACAGGAATCACATGATCATGGTGTACTATCCAAATAGTACAAAAAGTTAAGTTTCCTCTGCAACCCAGTCACTCTGTCTGCTTTCCCTACCCACCTTCACCAATATTATCTTGGGTATCCTTCCAGAGACACCACCTACATATACAAGCATATATGTATATATGTACTCCATACAAGCATATGAGTACTTATTTACTGCATACTTTTCTTTCCAATACTATTCACTGTTCTCCATCTTCCTTTTTTATCTTGACAATTATGTTCTCTATTATCGTTAACAAATAACTTCAAACATTTTTTTTAAAAGTTCATGGAGCAGAGTTGGCTTGCCAACCTAGATTTTAATTAAACTTCATATTAAAACAATCATATACACAGAGGACACAAATCTTAAGTATATACAATAAAATTTCACATATAGAACATATCTGTGAAAGGACTATCGAGATTAAAAAAAAAAAGGGACATGACCAACATTCCAGAAGCCACACACATGCTTTCTCTCAGGTATACAAATGGAAACATATAGCGTGTGTTCTACTTTGGTCTGGCTTCTTCCGATAAACATAGTTTTTATACTGTCCATCCAGGTTCTGGAGGCACCAGTAACTTGTTCATTCTCTTTGTCAGACAGCATTCCAACGAATAAATATACCATAACACGTTCTACTCTGCTGAACATGTGGATCATTTCCAGCTTTAGGCTACTACATATAGTGTGCCATGAACTTTCTCATATATATCTTTTGACACACATATGTATGTATTTTCTCAGGTATGTGACTAATAACATTATTAAGTCAAAGAACATGTATATGCTCTGTTTCAGTAGATAATTCAAGGTTTTAAAAATGATTCTACCAATTTACATTCCCATCACTTATTTATGGGAGGTCAAGTTTCTCTACATTGTTCCAAACTATTACCTGTCTTAATATTATCCAATATGGTATACAGAGTAGTATCTCACTGTGATTTTAATTTGTACTAAAGGTTCTTAATCCAAGCCTAATCCACTCTGTGGATCTGAGGATGGCTCTCAAGGAAACAAGCTAATGGGAAACCTGGAGATATCCAACAACTGGCCATATGAAGTGAGGGATGGAAAGGTGGTGCAAAGGCAGGCAGGCTGCAATATTCTATTCAAAAGTGACAGCACAGAAACACAATGGCCTCCAAAGACAAAATAAGAGAAAGCATGCCAGGTTATAGGATCTACAATTACTACTGGGACAGAAGCACAGCAAAACAGGGTGGGAGAAGCCATAAGACAGAAACAGTAGTCCTCTCAGAAAGGGCCTTTATCCTAAGCATGCAAAGAATTTGCTGCAGGGGAGTAACTTAGTCAGATCTGTGCATTTTAGAAAGAGATACACTCATACACACACACACAAGGCTGTACTAGAGAAAGAATTCACGACGAAAATTATGAAAGATCAGTAAGAGAGCTATTAGGTAATATAGCCGAGAGGTGATTGTTTCTGAGCAACTGAAGTATCAAGAAAGAAGAAAACTGGGCAGATAGTGAGAAGAGTGAATTCATAGGACTTAGTGATTTGATGAAAGGTTATGGAAGATTCATGGTTGACACACACTTTCATTTGTCTGTCTTCTATTACAGAACACTATTAAAATGCCTATAAATAAGTACAAAATGGAATAAACACAGTCACTGAAGACACAAGGTCATCACAAGCTGAGAATAATTTTATCAAATTCCCGGAACACAGAAAATGCATGGACAGAAGACACAGTGAATACAAAGCAAACAGGGTTTCCACTGGTAGCAGCCATAGGAATCAAATTAGAAATTGGCAGGTAAACAGGAGCAAAGGAAAGTGTGAAAATAAAAGGGTTAACAGAAAGTCAGGCTAACAAACAGCTCAACTCCTTCTCACCATCAACCAACTTATAATTAAACAATAAAAACAAAAGCAACAACTAAACACTCCCTTAAGAGAACAGAAACTCTAAAGGGAGTTTCTGAAGGCCAAGAATAAAGACCTCTTTGACATTTGGGGGGATTCCAGCTTAGTATCCAAGATCTCATTATCTTACTCTAGAGGAAAGCATGCAAGTCCAATAAAACCTAACTGTTCATTCTGAAACATAAACAGACAGTGAGGGTGAGGGGAAAGAAGAACAAGATAACCATAACAGCTAATGCTAAAGAAAGTAAAAGAGTGAAGTATTTTAAAATACCATTAATTAGCATCCATAAAGAATGAATAATTGCAATGTAAAAAGGATATCAAAGAAGAACTTTTGAAAATCAAAAATATGGCTGTCAAAAAAATTTTTTTTTCAACAGAATAACACTGCAGTGATTGTTCCCTATGTCTGGAAGAACCAAGACTGTAATGAGTGCCTTATTCTCTAATCACTTCGAAGTCTGTTACTCAAATGTCACTTGTTGATCGGACTCCCACTGGTTATCCTATTTGAAATTACATATCCCCCTCCCCTACATACATCTATCTATAGATGCCTTAACTTTACGCTTTCCACATCATTTTCATTTGAATCTTTTAAAATGAGAATGCACTCACTAATTACTTCACTGAAAATACTAATGTAAAATAAAACTAGGATATTAAATGCCACTTTAAACTCTAAGTAAAAAGAACAGAGAATAGGTATTTTGGTATATTTCCTCGTGATAAATTCTCAAGTACAACTTCTGGTTCAAAAGAAATGAAAATTATCAAATTAAAAAAAAACAACTGGGGCTTCCTAGGTGGTGCAGTGGTTAAGAATCCGCCTGCCAATGCAGAGGACACCGGTTCGATCCCTGCTCCAGGAAGATCCCACATGCCGCGGAGCAACAAAGCCCGTGTGCCAAAAAAATAAATAAATAAAAATAAAAAATAAATAAAAAATAAAAAAAAAAACAACTGAAATTTTAGCCTTATCTTTTAGGCAAAAAGTTATATGAGCTTCTTTTTCATGAACTATCAAAATGATCTTATGTTTTTAAAAGGTTAAAATCTGTGAGGAATTATTTTCCACTTAATTTTTGATAAGACAAGAGCCAGGCACAGTTTAGATTTTACTAAAACAGAAAGATATAATTAGCTAAAAACTACATTAAAAGAGCTAAAATTTTTAGACCAGTTTTTACTGCAATCTTATGTATGCAGATCTAAAACCACTGTTATACTTTTTCTAAAAAAATATTAATTTTAAATAATATCTTCCATATCACATTTTTAAAAGATCAACACATTCATATATTCTCAATTCTTACATTTTCCCCCAGGAAAACCATTAACGCATCTTCAGTAGGAATTTTTCCATAAGAAATTAAGACCTATAAAAAGTCAAAACACCAAAGGAACTGAACTTCATACATTAAAGTCTAAGCAGCAGAGTTGTATTAATAGTTTATGCTTAAGTCCTACCTCAGTTTCTATACAAAAACTTTAATTTGCACAAAAAAAAGAGAACACTTTCACCAAAACCTTAAAAGCACTGAAAAAATGCTATTTAACTAATTTATCCAATACTAATTTAAAATATGAAAACAACAGACCACACATACTTTCTATAAATTAACATAGTATTTAATACTTAGGGATATACTGCAAGGAAATACCACAAAAAAAACAAACCAAAACAAAAAACCAAGAAAATGTTCACAGAAAAACCTGAGTGGTTAAAAAAATTTTTTTCTGCTAATATGTTTATGAGATTCTTAGTATGTTCTAAGCCATTTTATTTATGTACCTACATATACTCACTTGGTTCAATGTATTATCTGTTTTTAGTTCTTTGTGATTGGAGTACTGGATATAAATCGGTTGGTTACGAAGGTGAGGTGTCACAGCAGAATAGTAATTAACCATAGTAATAGCTGCTTCCTCTGTTGCTAGTTCCAAAAATGCCTGAAAATTATCAAAAAATTTAATACTATGAATTAAGTTCAAATAAACTTCAATATCTGTGTAATCTATTTGGCTCATTAGAAAAATCATTATCTAGAATAGAACCTTTCAAGTTACATTTAGATGCTCTAGTAGGCAGAATGAGAAATCCTTTATTGAAGTTTAGAGATACAATTAAAGCTAAACTCAGAAGAAAGCTCTTAGAGCACATAGTACTTCTGCCTTCCATCTGATTTTCCATACACTACAAGTGTACCTCCCCCAAAAGCTAGAGAAAATAAAATCTAAACATCTTCTAGTACCAGAATTTTACCACTCCTAAGCTAGAAAACATAAGAGACCTCCAACTTATTTTTAAGGCATTTACAATTTAATAGAGGTAAAAAGTTAAATGTATTAGTGATATTAACTATATTTAAGAAAACATTAAATTTTTTCTAAATTCTTCTAAATGGTATCATTAGAAACTTTAAAACAAAACTTGATTTTTAATTGATCTGGACCCTACTGCTATAGGTACATCTATTCAATATAGAATATCTGGGACTAATGACTATTTTTTCTTCTAATGCTATCAGATAAAGATTTCCC
The DNA here is from genome assembly GCF_030028045.1 of Hippopotamus amphibius kiboko. Classification (NCBI taxonomy): domain Eukaryota; kingdom Metazoa; phylum Chordata; class Mammalia; order Artiodactyla; family Hippopotamidae; genus Hippopotamus; species Hippopotamus amphibius. The sequence goes on along the minus strand of NC_080186.1, from coordinate 84,884,607 downwards.
TGGGATAAGACGCTACTAGTGTCCCTACTGACTTCTGATATTACAAAGAGCAAAGCCAAGATAAAAGAAGTACCTCATCTGTATTTCCCACAATTTCACTGACCAACAGTTATTAGCGTCCTAAAGGGAATTTAAAAGGCAAAATTTGAAAACTACGGTGACATTCATTTTAGCTCCCTAGCATTATTTTCCCAAACAGAGCTACATGGAAAAGTTAGAGTGAGACTTCTGTCATGTTCTTTAAGAAAAGTAACCTACTATATACTATCCTTTCATCAGACAATAACTAATTCACACCTGCTGGATAATTCAGGCTTAACATTTTATAGGTCCTGAAAGAAGTGTACCTGATTTTTTCCTTTCAGCATAAGGATGTTGGTCACCTTCCCAAAAGGTAAGCCTAAAGCAATAACTTCAGTTTCTGTCACTTCACCAGGTAATTTTCGAATATGAAGTACACGAGAAGGAGCACCATCCATTTTATCTTCTCCTTTAAATTTTTTACTATCGTTACCATTGGCTGAAAGACATTAAAGAAACAGTCTTTATTACATTAATTTTCCTTATATACATTAAAAAAAAAATCACAGAACAAACTTGAATAAAGAACTTAAAAACAGAGCTGGGCACACTTGGGATACTTCCTAAAAATTCAAAAACTGGGTTTTCTATGTAATGGAGAAAATCGTATCTGCCACTTACTACCAAATGAATTCATATTCATCAATTAAGATCGCTATTGCGTAAATATATTTCTGGATAGCATATATAAAGAGTAACAAGTGATAATCAAAAACATTAAAATGCAATTTCAAAAAGAAATGGTCAATGGCTACAAAACACAATTATTTCACAATTCAGTCATCTGATTAGAGACTAAGGAAAATACAAAAAAAGTGAAAAGTCTCACTTAGCAAAAATTGAAAGATTATAATTTTACCTGAAAAAATCTAAATTGTTCAATTTGGAAAATGTACTAAAAAATGGAATCAAAGAAGGCAACGCTGTAAAAATTATTATGCAGTCAATCCACACTACGGGTCACATTCCTCTACCTAAATATTTTGTCACTATCAACATCTATCTACTATAAATCACTCATGGTCTTGTCTTATTCTGTTACTCTGAGCTTTAAAGTGATATATTTTAAACAACAGATTAGCTGCCTGCTTTACCAAAATACAAAAACCAAAAAAAAAAAAAAACCAAAAACCAAACTTACTAAAGATACAATAAAATAGGTGATGTTTTGGTGGTTCTTAATCTTCTGAGAACTCAAGGATATTTCTGAGAATCTAACTGAACTGAAGAATCCTTATACACTGAGAAATATACATGTATACTCCATTTTGTATACCATTTTTGGTACTTCACAGTACAACCCTCCACCCCAAAACATTCAATATAATCCATAAAATTCTAAGACCATCTTGATCTTCTAAGTGCCTTCAAAATTTTATTCAAACATTAATTCTTTACATAGCTATTGAGTATCAAGAATATGTCTGGCACTGTTTTAGGTTCTGGGGGTATAGCAGTGAGCAGTAAGCAGTAAGATCCCTGGTGCTCTCCTGTAGTGTAGTGGGGGAGGTGGACTACCTAGTGCAAGAACCAGATAATGCGTTACAGTGATTAAGTGCTATGGAGAAAGTAAAGTACAGTAATGTGATTAAAAGTGACTTAGCAGAGGATTGGAAGAGGGTGATGTGGTAGTGATTTTACTGGACAATCAGAGATAATATGTGAACTAACCTGATAAGAATAACTTAAAGTGTCAATTAAGTCACAGTTTAAGAGTTTCACTCAAGTTTATATACATGAATGGACAGCCAATGCATTTAAAAATTCCCTTAGGTTGACCTTGTACAGAATAGTAAGCACTGGCTTCGGAATATATTACCAGAATAATCTTGCTGGCTAGCTCTTCATCACTCCAGAAATAAGAAAAAACTACAAAAAGCTCTCACACCTCCTTTCATAAGTAAGGAAGTCTTGTACGTACATAGGCACCTGAACCTATCAGAAGCAGGCTGAATTTCCTATTTTGCGGCACCTTATTTTAATAAAATTATCATTGGGTCTGTTAAATGATAATATAAGTTAAAGCAGGGATTCAAAAAATACACATATACCTTAAAACATATGACTGACATACAAATGCATATTCTTCTAAGGCCTTTTCTTGGCAAAGCAATCTGATAGATTATGTTCTTGTTCATTCATTTGTTTGAATAACAAGAATGAATACTTCATAGTCCAACCTATAGTCCCATGAGTTATGATATCAGGAAACTCAAACAGTGAATTTCTGTTTTTCCTAATTTAGCCTTTTTCCTTCAGGGAAAAAGGCAAGAAAAAAAAAAAAATCACAATGAAGATACAACCCATCACTACACATACAAGGGAGAAAAAATTGCTTCCTTTTTCAAATGATTCTTAGAATATAACTCCCAAAAGGCAAAACTGTGCCTAAACCTATTATTAGAAGAATAGAAGAGTTTATTGTTTTGAATTTGTGTTGATTTCTGGAGAAAGGACGGTGAGCAAAACTGAGTAATAAAGGTAGATGGGACAGTTTTCACAGTCAAAGAAGATAAATAACTTGTTTTGTTTAAGATTTACAGAAAAGAGTACTTTCCTTTTGCATTGATATTTAACATTCACTGAAAGTAACCTATATGCCAGGCACTTCACAACTCTAAGATTGCTATTATGACCCATAAATCTCATTTGCAGATGAGAACTACTTAAGTTGCCCAAGGTCAGTTATTAAGTGGTAAAGACAGGAAGTGGCAGGAAAAGGATTAAAACTGGGGAAGTATGAATCCAGAGTCTTTACTTTTAACCCACTACACTATAGGAGGACCCTGAAGACAAACTTCAGGTAATATAAAACGGCAAATGCCATGTAACTAACAACATTTACACTCTCTCTTTATACTACCTGATACTCCTCTCAGTTAATTTCAGAAAAGGTAGCTATTAAATATTCATATTTTAGTGCTAAACATGAGTCAATTTTAAATAACGATACTATGAGAATGTAAAATTGAGAAATGATGATTTCTTTAAATATAACTAAGCTGACTTGCATACATAAAAATACGTGACCCTGGAAAAGAGAAAGGGCACAAGATGTGTGGCCTCAGCTAATGAAACATGCAAGTCATTTATGACCCTATTAGAGAAGTAAGGAAGATGGGGTCTCTCTGGATTACAGATGTATGGTTCTTCAGAAGACAAAGTACAATAATTTGGATTTCTTTCCACAATCCTTCCCCTTCCATTTCCCAGGTAAATCCAAAAACTTTTGGTTTAGGTATGTAAAACTAAAGAATTTTTAGGAATTTATAGCAACAACAGATGTAGTAATGCTTTTACTCATTCATGTAAGCTGCATATAAATTGAAGAAATCTTTAATTATACTATTTTCCATATACGCCATCTTAAAAAAGCCATTTGCTTATGGAGAATGTTGTTCTACTCACAAATTCAAAGCAAGACATAGAAAACTGTTTCTAATTGAACACTCCAATATGAACTTAAAAGTTTTTTACCTCAGTTCTAAAGTGAACATCTTCACTTGTAATCAGTCCTAGTCTCTCTTCTCGTTGACTGACCTTTGTTTTCTACAAGCTTTTACCAGTCCTAGTCTCTCTTCTCTTTGACTGACCTTTGTTTTCTACAAGCTTTTACCTATAGTTTTCACACAAAAGGATCTCACCAAGATCCTGGGTAACTTGTTAAATTCATCTGTGGTGGAAGAGCTGTGAGCCCTCTCATCCTTACCAAATCTCTCTGTTCTCACAGCATCTCACAGACTAGAAATAACTTATTTCTAGTCTCCTCACTTCCCTGATTCATTTGATACCTGCTTTGACCCCTTTGCTAACTCATATACTTCCCAAAATGGTTGGAGTGCCCCAAGTTGTTTTGGTCCCAAGGTCCTTCCTATCTTTATTTGCTCATATAGACACTCCAGTAACAGGTTTCAAAAATCAACTTCTACTTTGTAAGTCTATTATTTTAGTCCCATTCATTCACCAATATTCTAATTCTATACTTTCCACTATGTATACCAACTTGAAGTACAACATCTCAAAACTTTTTATTTCATCTGTCCAGAGAAAACTATTTAACAAAATATAAGTACATTCTCATTTTCCAAGTCTTCCAGGCTCAAGCATTTATAAAAAGCATTGGTAACTTCCTTTATCAAATATGATAACTGATGGGCAAAGCAGTTTTAATCCTAAGCAGTTTTAGTTAAGATGTCAGGCCAAAGCATACTGTTATACAAGCTGCTAACTTTAGAAAAACAAAAAAATAAAATAAAATGAATCCGAGCTAAGAAAAACAAACGCTTGTACTCTTTGCATTCCTATATGCAAAAACAGAAATTTCAAAGAACAGTTAAACAGAAACATAGGTGTATATAGGCAGAGAATACTTCTGTTATTCTACTAGCTGTTTAGTTAACTCCAACAGCCACAGCACAAAAAAAAATCTTACTAGGTTTACTGTAAAAGCGGCCTGTAACTATGCATTTCTGAACAGCTGCATAGCCTAGTTACCAAAAGTAACTTATCCATGAGTTGGAAAAATATAGAAAACTACACTAAATTAGAAGAAGGCTCTCATTACCTCTATGCAAGAGGACATGCTATTAGGACACTCATAAACATTCAAACTGAAAAAATGTGCTGAAATATTCTCAAAGCATTAAAAAAAATGAAATGACATATCAAAAATGTCTGTATACGTAAAAATTAAAGTGGAAATCTCAGAGAATTTTGAGTAACGTGTAACAGAATCTATAAAATGATTTCAGTTCTTTCACATAAAGAAAAAGTCATACTTTCAGCAATAATAAATCCTGATATTACAGAAGACAGCAGCACTGGCAGAAATATGTATACCTAAACTTAAAGAGATATTCCATTTCCACACCTATAAAAAAAATGGACTCAAGAGAGACCACACCTTACAATTGTCAAGCCTCCTCCCCAATTTCAAATAGTTACAAATTTCTTCCAATAAAATCCAATTCCAATACTAGTAAGAGCTAGCTGTGTCTTTGAAATGTTTCACTTCGGAAGAAGGAACTAGTTTATTACAAAATAGTTTTCAATAAGATTATTTCCCCAGGACTAAGTTTCTAATAAGATTACCTTTTTTCTTTGACACAAATATAGGCGTAGAGAAAGAAAGTCTGGACAGGGAAAGGCTGTTGAGATAGATGCTGCTGGAAACAAAACTCTAGTAAAATCAGTTAGAAGAAACATTTTGGGAAAAGCTGGAATATAAGAATGAAATTCTGTTTTGTATCCAATAACCATAAAAATGTCCTTGTAATATTGTCTGTAAAAGTCCCTTTTTGAGACGTCTGGATGACAAATTGTATATTTTTCCAGGTAAGCACAGTCACTGGTTTTTAAAGGTCTTATTCAAACTGGGATCTGTCTGAACATATACAGAACATATCATTTTTCTGTTAGAAAAAAATTTTAAACTCAATGTTTCCTCTGTTCAAAGAGGTAAAATAAATTGAATGCATATAAAACTCTTACGTTAAAACAGGCTTTACAAAATTTTATTCTATCACTACAAAGATCTGATTCATTCTTTAGTCATAAAGTACATTACCATTCCTAAACATACTTAAAAAAAAAAAAAAAAAACCACAGTAACAGACTGTTCTTTCTTTTCAACAAAAACAAATCACTTTCTCTCTTTGTTCCCTTTGTTAATGGAACTACTATCCAACAACCCAGTGATTCTAGGCCAAAACTCTTAATACTTCTACCAAAGTCCACTTCCAAATAACTCAGTTCTTCTAATTTCTTGATACATCATCTTCTCCACAATCTACTTCTGAGACTAAAATTCAGGACCTCAGTACCACTAAAGCAGATTATTGTAAAGTTTTAAAATGTCCTCCCTATGTACAGTAACCCTTCTCTGCCCCCTAAAAAATGCAAATGGAACAAAAATCCTTCCTAAGTGTGACTCTTGTATATTCCAATCTCCTTAGTACAACAAATCAAATCCTATATCCAGACCACTCCCCACCAGAACTTCTTTAGTCATTCCCCTTCTCACATTTTACATTCCACAAAGACAGAACTACAAGTAGTTGGTTTCCACAGGTAACCTACTATTTCAAATAAATTTTCTATTTATTTTACAACTTTACTCATTGACATAGAGCATGTCGCACACCCCAGAAAATGTCCTTATACTTCTTGTTAATCCCCAACACCTACAAGCAACCATTATTTTGGTTTCTATACTGAAAAGTAATTACCTGCTCTTTAACTCTATAGAAATGGAATTACACAGTATACACTCTTTTGTTCCGGTTTCTCTTGCTTCATATGTTTATTAATATTCACTCGTGTTGCTACACATATTAATAGCAATTCTTTTGTTCTTAATGAGTAGTAATCCACTGTATGACTCCACCACAAATTCTTGATCCTGCTGATAGACATCTGGCTTATTTCAAGCTTGGAACCATTATAAATAGCTTTTTATATACACATTTGTACAACTATTGTAGCGAACATTTGTTTTCACTGAGTAAAAAACTAGAAATGGAAGTACTGGGTCATAAGATAGGTTTAACTTTATAAGAAATTGCCAAACTGTTTTCCAAACTATTTTACACTCTCAACAGCAATGGCATATAGTTTCAGTTGCTCCACATCCTCATCAACACTTGGCATTACCAATTTGTTTAATTTTAGCCTAGATTCTAGTTGGTCTGAAGTGGTATCTCATATTAGTTATAAATTGTGATTTCCTTATATGACTAATAAATCTTTTCATGTGCTTATTAGCCATTCATGTACCTTCTTTTGTCCATTTAAAAAATTAGCCTGTTTGTATTTGATGTGGAAGAATTCTTCACATACTCTGGATGTAAGTCCTTTGTTAAACATGTACTGATATCTGAATATTAATATTTTCTCTCAGCCTGTGCCTTGCCTTTTCATTGTCTTAACAATGTCTTTTGATGAGAAAGTCTTCATCTAGATGGACTCTAGTTTGTAAAGTACTCCTTTATGGTTAGTGTATTTTTGTGTCTTTTCTAAGAAATCTTCATTTACCCCAAGGTTGAGGATACATTCTAGGATTTTTTTCTTAAAAGTTCTACATATTTAGTTTTTAGGTTTAGATATGTAATTCATCTCTTTTCTCTGTACGGTATGAAGTAAGGTTTGAGTTTCTAATTTTTTTTTTTCATGTGTATCCAACTGTTCCAGCACCACTTCCCTTTCTCCATTAAATGACCAAGGCACCTTTGTAAATAATCAATTAACCTTAAATGTAGGAGTTTATTTATGAATACTATTCTGTGACACTAATCATGCTAATACTAAACTGTTTTGATTACTTCAAGTTTACAGTGAATCTTGAAATCAAATAGTTATTCCAACTTTTTTTTTCTTTTTCAAATGGTTTTAGTTATTCTAGGTTATTTTTTATTTCCATACAAAGTTTAGATCAATTCATCACTTTCAATGTAAATGCCTGTTCGGCTTGACTGACTTATAGGTTCAATTCCGTCCTCATTTGGGGAAAAATGACATCTTTAACATACTGAGCCTTCTATTCATGAACATGGTGTATCTATTTACTTAGGTCTTTAATTTCTCTTTGCCATGCCTTGCAGTTATTGATGTAGTTATCATGCACATTTTTTAAAAATTTATTCTTTAATATTTTGTCTTTCTGATGTTTCTATAAACTGATTTTTAAAAATTTCATTTTCCAAAATTTTGCTAATAATATCAGAAAAAATTATCTTTTTATGTTGAATTGATTTCTTTGGGTTTTCTATTTTAAAAATCATGTTGACTGTGAATAAGACAGTTTTACTTCTTCCCTTTTGATTTTTATGTTTATTTTATTCACCTTAATGTAAGCATAAGCTAGAAAAATTGTGGAAACAGACATCCTTACTCCATTCCTCATTTTAAGAAGAAAACATTCAATATTTCACCATTATGAATGAAATATGTTGTAGGCTCTCAGTACACACCCCTTTTCGTTAGTTTTCTGAGAACTTTTTATCATGAACGGATGCTGTATTTTTGTCAAATGCTTTTTCTGCTTCTATTAACATGATGATTTTTTTCCTCTGTTATTCTATTATTGATAAATTACACTGAACTCCTTTTTGATTGTTAAACCTTACAATCAAGGGGTAAGCCTCAATGAGTCATCATGCATCTTTTACATACTGCTGAATATGATTTGCTAAGAGCTTGTTAAGAATGTCTTCATCTACATCAATGAAAAACATTAGTGTGAAATCTTGATTTCTTACATTATCTGTTAGATTTTGGTTTCGGTAGCTTCACAAACTGAATTAAGGAGTATCCCCCTCCTCTTTTCCTAAAGAAGGTTAAAAGATGGCTATTATTTCTTACTTTGAAGCTGCATAAAATTCGACAGTGAAGCCACCCATGCGCCTAAGTAAAACTACCTACAAGTGAAAACCAACTACAAGTGAAATCATCTATGCCTGAGTAATCTTTGTGGAAAGATTTTTTTTTTTATTAAAAATTCAATTTTGATAGAAGACAAAGGTAATACCTATAATATTACAATATAGAGGTAATCTACTGTATCAGTTTTGGTAAACTAGACTTATAAAGAAATTCATCTATTTCACTTAGGTTGCTGAATTTCATTTTCGGCATCACCAGTGCTTGGGATACTGTCTTACTGTCCTATTACACTATGTGGGGTCTGTAGTGATGTCCCAACTTGCATTCCTAATACTGCTAACTTATGTTTTCTTTTTCTTTCTTGAGAGAAATTAAAAACCTTCCTTTTTTTCTAACACAGATATTTTCCAATGGAGATAGGTAAGTATCTAATACAGGTATAGGACTATTCCCCCACCATGCACTTCTTGGGAGGAAAATATTTCTGTATTTTCTTCTATTTTCCAAGAAAATACAATTTTGATGTATTTTCATTTTCATGCAGTCAGAAACTTGTCCTAATAACTTATGTTTTCTTTTTCTTTCTTGATAGGAATTTAAAACCTTCCTTTTTTCTAATACAGATACTTTCTGTATTCTGTGATTCATGTGTTGTTCTGTGTTCTGTGATTCATATGTTGTTTAGAATCGTGTAAATTTCTAAATATTTGATAATTTCCTAGATTTGTTACCGTTTGTGATTTCTAGTTAAATCCCACTATAATCAGATATTATATGAGCTCCAATCATTTGAAATTTATTGTAAGTTATTTTAACATCTTGTTGAATATCTTATGTACACTTAAAAGGTTATTCTGCAATTACTGGATATTTTATAAATGAGAGTTAAGCCAAGTTGAGAGCACTGTTCAAATCCTCTAGATATTTTTTAAAATCGATTTGTCATATTGATTACTATGAAGAATGTTAAAATAGCCAATCTGAAATTTAAAATTGTAGATTTTTCTGTTCTCTTTTAATTCTGTCATTTTTTAAATGTACTTTGAAACTGCTATTAATATACAAATTAAGGAATGTTATGTTTTCCAATATACTGACCCTTTCAACACTAAGAAATATGCCTTTTTATACCCAGTAATACTTTGTCCTGAATCTTACACTTTATCTGAGGTTAACAAAATCATATCAACTTTCCTGCACTTATTGTTTGCACGAAATATTATTTTCCATCCTTTTAACTTTCAACTTGTGTCTCTGTATTTCAACCTGACTATTGTAGTAGATAGTATACTTAGGGCTTACTTTTTAATCCAGTATGACATTCTTTGCCTTTTAATTGGATTTCTTAGACCATGAATGTCCAAAAGAAGTATACCACAAGCCACATAATTTTAAGTATTCTAGTAACCATATCAAAAAGTAAAAGGGAATGAAGTTGACTTTAATAGTATATTTTAACCCCATATATCTGAAATATTACCATATCAAAAAATAATCAGTATTTTTTAAAATGAGGTATTTTACTTTCTTATTTTTTTGGTACTACACCTTTGAAACACATACACACCCATTTACATCTCAATTAGGAGTAGTCACATTCCCATGCTCAAAAGTCTAATAAAACTAGTGGTTACTGCACTAGAATATGTTAGTTTAGCCAATTTACATTTATAGATTTATGACTGTGTTTAACATCTAGCTATTTATTTTCTAACTGTCCAGTGTTTTGTTGTCCTTCTCTTGCTATATTTGATAGTACTTGATTTTAATTCCTCTATGGACTTTTTATTTTATTTTATTTTATTTTTTAGTTGTGGTGAGTGGGGGCTACTCTTCCTTGTGGTGCGTAGGCTCCTCATTGCCATGGCTTCTCTTGTTGCGGAACACGGGCTCTGGGTGCGTGGGCTTCAGTAGTTGCAGCACATGGGCTCAACAGTTGTGGCTCAAGGGCTCTAAAGCGCAGGCTCAGTAATTGTGGCGCACGGGCTTAGCTGCTCCGCGACATGTGGGATCTTCCTGGAGCAGGGATCGAACTCGTGTCCCCTGCGTTGGCAGGCGGATTCTCAACCACTGCGCCACCTAGGAAGCCCTATGGACTTTTTAAATAGTCTTTTTTCAGGTACAATTCACATAAAATAAGCTGCATATAAAATTACAATCTGACAAGTTTTGACATATATTTACATCTATGAAAACTTCGGCATAAGGGAATATACACAGCCATCATCCCCAAATTTCCTTACACCCTTTACAACCTTCCCCCTTGCTCTGCCAACCTCTAAATTCCAAGCAACCACCAATTTGCTTTAATATGCATCGCCCAGAGTTTTATATAAATGGAATCATACCAGATATACTCTTTTCCCCTGTCTTTCACACAGCATAATTATTTAGAGATTTATCCCTGCTGCTGCATGTAACACAGGTCATTCTTTATGGCTGAGCAGTATTTCACTGTATGCAATGGAATTCAATGCCAAAACAGTCAACTATTTATATATACCTCAGACATCTTTGCAAAGATGTCTGCCACTCTACGGCTTGTCTTTTTATTCTCTTTTAACAGTGTCTTTTGAATAACATAAGTTTTTGAAACTGATGAAGTTCCATTTGTTCTTTCATAGACTGTGCTTTTGGGGTCACATTAAAGAAATCTCTGCATAACCCAAGGTCACAAAGATTTTCTACTATGCTGTCTCCTAGAAGTTTTATAATTTTTAGGTTCTACATTTATATCAAAGTCCATTGGAACTCATTTTTGTATGAAATTAAGATACAAGCATCAATAGCTTGCTGCTGCTGTTGTTGTTGGCAGCATATGGATATCGTAGTGTTACAAAACACTTTGCTGAAAAATCTACTTTTTTCCTTCACTGAACTGCCTTTGTACCTTTGTCAAAAACCAGTTGTCCATAATTGCGTGGCTTTATTTCTGGGCTCTCTATTCTGTTGCATTGATTTATTTATCTTTGTTTACGCTAATATGACAATTTTTTTAAATTAATTAATTGTTGGCTGCATTGGGTCTTCGTTGCTGCACACGGCTTTCTCTAGTTGCAGCAGGCAGAGGCTACCCTTCATTGTGGTGTGCAGGCTCCTCAGTGCGATGGCTTCTCTTGTTGTGGAGCATGGGTACGTGGGCTTCAGTAGTTGTGGCACATGGGCTCAGTAGTTGTGGCTCACGGGCTCTAGAGTGCAGGCTCAATAGCTGTGGCGCGTGGGTTTAGCTGCTCCGCAGCATGTGGGATCTTCCTGGAGCAGGAATTGAACCTGTGTCCTCTGCATTGGCAGGTGGATTCTTAACCACTGCGCCACCTAGGAAGTCCCTATGACGATGTTTTGATTACTGTAAAGTTTACAATAACTTCTGAAAACAGGAGTCAGCCCTCCAACTTTCTATTAGCTTTTAAATATATGTCTTCGTATCTTTTTTAAAGACGTTGTTTCAATATGCAACCTTAATTTACCAAAATATTCTTATTTAAGAGTTAATACCAGAATTTTGTGTAAATGAGTTAGTACTCTTATCACTTCATGTAAAATATACAAACCATCAACTGTAAAATTCCATTTATCTTCACTTTGTGCTAATTGTCATATAAACATCTATGTACAGAATGAACCACGTAATTCAAAAGTTTTTTTGATACATTAAACAGTCTTTCAAAGAAATTTAAAAAATTAAAAGATAGCTTTCTTAATTTTCACACATTTATTTATTATTCCCGGTATTCCTTGTTTTTTCCTGCAGATCCAACTTTTTGTCTAGTGTTATTCCATTCAGCCTAAAGAACTTTTTTTTTTTAATGCAAGACGTTAGTCTCCTATAAGGTATCTTTTCCCAGCTTGCTGGTAAGCTTTGTTCTTTATTATTAGTTTTCAATATTTTGATTATTATGTGCCTCGGTATGCTTCTTTTTACTTATCCTACTTGACATTTTTCTTCAAATTTTAGAAGTTTTCAGCTATTACTGCTTCAATTACATAAATATTTGGCACCATTCTCTTTACTCCCTCTCTGAAACTACAATTACACATATGTTAGACTGCTTGATTGCCTGAAAGATATACTTTTATTGTTTCTGGTAAACTGAATAATTTCTATCAATCTGTATTTAAGTTCACTAACTTTTCTTCAGTTGTCTCCAAACTGTTTTTAGTCTCAACCAGCGAATTTTTCATTCCAAATATTGCACAAATATTGTGTTTTTCAGTTAGAGAATTTCTATGTACTTTATAGTTCTTTTCTCAACACATTCTTCCATGTTCATTATTTCAACATTTTCTTTTACAGTTTTAAAAATATTTACAGTCCTTGTCTACCAATTCCAATATCCAGGTCATTCTGAGGTCTATTCTTATTGAATGCTTCTTGACATCACCTGTAACATCTGATGGTATGCAGGATATTGTGAATGATAGCTGTGGGAAGACTGAATCATGCTGTCTTCTTTAGGGTATGTCATTTTTATTTAGGCAGGCAATTAAATTAGTGGTGAATACTTCATGTCTTGTCAGGCTGGACTATCAGTTTCTTAACTTAGCCTTACGGGCGTCACTTACTATAGTATATGATCTTTTCTCTTAAGGCCTGAGCTTTCTGCAGTCTAAACGGAATGTTTGTGGTAATCTGCAAGACGTATGTGTTTTAACTACCCAGAACTCCAATGTCTCAGAGCACTGCACAACCTCTGGAATCACCATTCTAGTTCTCAGCCCCCGAGTAGGTCATTTCTGACAGGCCATGAGAGTCTCAACCTAAACACACACAACCCAGCCATTATTCAAAATTCTGAATTAAATAAGAATCCCTACACCAAATTCTGCCCCGACCTATGCCCAAACCTCTGGACAAGTTCCTTTTTCAGGATCCTTCTCCATTAATCCCAAATGTCTCAGCAGCTTTGAATTCCAATCTTAGTCTCTTCAGCACAGTGAGACCTCCATGAGCTACTTGGGCTCCACATCCATGTGCTACAACAACAGGGTACCCCAAAGTAGAAAAGCCAAAGTATTTATGAGACTCACTTCATATGTTTCCCTTATCTCAAGTTTCATTATCTTGTACTATTTACTCATCAATTCCAGGTAACAGCTGTCCCATATACTGTTGTACAGTTTTTGATTTTGAGGGAAGATGAAAAGAAGGAAAGGCTGCTACTAGTACTCTGTCATACCCCTACATGTTAATTTTTAAACCATTTCCATTATCATTCATTAAATCTACTGTTCAAAAAAAAAATGAAACTGGCAAAGCAGAGACACAGACATTTGAGCCTGTTTGTTCAATTATTTGCACATGGTACCCTATCAAAATCATGGCTTAGTGATTTTGCTTTGTAATCATGACATGGAAAACTCACTAATGATGATGTGCAGAAAAAATTCACCTTAACATCATTATATTTGAAAAGTACTTCATTATAATTTTTACTTAATTGTCAGGGATGTGTATGTGTACACTGAGGTGTACATACACACAAGCATGCCTACCTGAAGGAAACCAAAATGCTTCCCTTCTTTCACAATCTTTGTATCGCCCAATATAATTAATTTCTCAAACAAGTAATTCAGGAAAGGGTTTACAAAAAAGAAACTCTGGTTTTAGGTAAATAATATAAAATATAGGGCTATAAGGCAAACTAATTCAGTTATCATCAGATTCAAATTTGGTCCACTGGCCATAAAACTAAGGTCTAAAAATTAGTCTATGTTTATTTGTAGACAGACAACAGTCAACAGTATTATTTCAAACATCTAAAGCTTAAACACCCTATGAAGATTAAATAAATCATTTTATATTTCCAAGTAAATAAATAAAGGAAATCAATTCAAAGAGTCAAAATACTGTTACAGCAAAGAAAAAAGACTGAAAGCACATTAAAAAAACAGCTATGCAACTGAATCTTATAGTATTTATTTACAGTTTGGGCTTTAGGATTTGTGGAATTGAGAAGAAACACTTAAAAATATGTTATGACACACAAACATTAAAACCTAAACACCAAAGTACAAGGGGAGTGAGAGAGAGGGAACTTGTAACATGGAAGGAAAAAAGGTTGTTTCTGTGATTAAAAAAAAGCAATCAGATTTAGTTTCTTGCCCACCAGTCACCCACTTCAGGTTTTTTCACTTGACACATACATACTATAGTAAAATTTTCTCTAAAATGTTTCAACACAGAGCATTTTAAAAATAAAAGCTACTTTAGTAAAAAAAAAAAGCACACTAAATTTTTGTTTTAACATTCTGCCCTGTAAAATGGCAAATAATGACACTGTTAAGATAGTAACACTTACCTGTAACCACCATGCTGCTCATGTTAGAGTTTGGACTACTGAGAACACTGCCTGAGAGTAGTTCGTCAGATCCTCTCTATAAAAACAAAAACAAATTAGCACAAGAGCCCCTTAAATTTAAAAATATTAATCTGAAAGTCTGTCACTTATCTGTAACTTTCCAAACAGTGTCACTGAAAAACAAATGTCAAGTGTGTTACACTATTGGAAATAAAATATTTAATCCCTAAAACAGAAAATTAACTCTACTCTCTTATCCATCTGCTTCCTTTTCCACAAAGCCAACAGTATTTCCTTCCTTCTATTCACCCAAGTCCAAAGGACAATAAATAGGAAAAATGATTAGGTTTCATAATCAAAAGCTTTGGAGAACTACATCAATTTTTAATAAGCAAAATAACACCACAGCAGCTGAACTTTCTCATAGACACTCTGTGAATCCTTCAACCTCACAGCCCTTTATTCACCCAGATAACTCAGGTCTTGAGAAAATAAGAACTTCACACTAGTGAGTTGGACAACTCATTTTCATAATCATTAAAATTAAACAGTTAAGTATATACTTCAATGGCTAGAACACTGTAAGCAAAGGCAAGTCTATGCAATGAGAAATTTCTTTCTGCCAGTAATAAAAAGAGATTGAATCATGTCTTTAAATCCTTTAAAGAAAAGGTTATAATCATATGTTCTCAGTACTGCACAGTTGTTCAAAACAACCAATGTCGTTTTAGCTATTTTAAAAATGCGTGTACTTACAAAAGTATGTATGAGCAGACTGATATTTAAAATAGGTAAATCAACTGTTTTGCCTATTTTAATTATGTGTATATTTACATACATGGATAATTAATATTTAAAATAACTAAATCAACACTAGCTGAATTAGATAATCAGCACAAAGTTGAATGCAACCATCAAAATGGAAAAAAAAAAGTACAAAGGAGATAATTTACCAAAGCATTTCAGAAAGTCCAAAACAATCCAAATTAACCACAAACTTTATGCTAATTTGTGTTAAACTCATACTTTAATAAGCTATATTATAACAAATATCAAAGCGATGGACAAATATTCATTATGTCATCCCCCTAATTGTTTTAAAAGCTTTCTACTCATTAACATCAAGTTCACAGAAGTACAAGCATGGGAAAAATAAAAACACAGTATCAAGTCACATTAATACCATATTTACACCATATTTAACTTTTTAATCAAAATATGGAAGAATCAACATTGCACTGTTTTATAAGGACATTATATACAAAACTAGATACTTTAGAGATTCTTAAAGTGTGGTCCCTAGAGTAGATCAGACCTGGAAATTTCCTTAGCAATTATATGTTCTCAGCTCCATCCTAGACCTACTGCACAAGACAATGGAGACAGGATCCAACAACCTGAGTTTTAACAAGCCCTCAAGGTGCTTCTGATGCATGCTAAAGTTTAAGAACTGCTGATATATATTACTGGTTCACTATTAACAAAAAAATGTTTCCTAATTAAAAAAAAAAAAATTTTAGAATACTTTTAAGTTTAAAATAAAATTGAGAAGAAGGAACAGATTTCCCATATACCCCCTGCCATCACATATGCATAAGCCTCCCCCCATTATCAACATCCCTCAGCACACTGGTACATTTATTACCAAGAGTAAACCTATATTGACACATAATCACCCAAAGTCCAGTTTACCTAAGAGTTTAATACTGTACATTCAATGGTTTGGACAAATGTATAATGACATATATCATCATTATAACATCATACAGAGTATTTTCACGACCCTAAAAATCTTCTGTGATCTGCCTATTCATCCAAACGCCTCCCAACTCCTGATCTTTTTGTTGTCTCTACAGTTTTGTCTTTTTCAGAATATAGTTGGAATCACACAATATGTAGCATTCTCAACTGCTTCTTTCATTTAGTAATTTGCATTTATGGTACCCAGTACCCCCATGCCTTTTCACAGCTTGAAAACTCATTTTGTTTCACTAGTGATAAATACCCCATTGTTGGGACATATTACAGTTTATTAATCCATTCATCTACTGAAAGACATTTTGGTTGCTTCCATGTTTTGGAAATTATGAATAAAGCTGCTATTAAGATCCACGTGCAGGTTTCTGTGTATACGTAAGCTTTCAACTGCTTTGGATAAATACCAAGCAGCTGCTGGATCGTATGGTACGAGTATGGTCAGTTTTGTAAGAATAGCCAAACTGTTTTCCAAAGTGGCCATATAATTTTGCATTGCCACCAGGAGTGTATGAGAATTCCCGACACTCCACATCATCACCAGCATTTATGGTTGCCAGTGTTGCAGGTTCTGATTATTCTGATAGAATATCAGCATCTCGTTGTTTCAGTTTGCATTTTCTTAATGACGTATGCTGTGAAGCATCTTTTCACATGCTTATTTGCCATGTGTATATCTTTTTTGGTGAGGTGTCTGTTAAGTTTTTTGGTCCATTTCCTAATTACGTCATTTTCTTATTGCTGCATTTAAGTTTTTTGTATATTTTGGATTGCAGCCCTTTATCATGTGTATCTCTTACAGAAGTCCAGCTTATCAATTATTTCTTTCTTGGATTTCGTCTTTGGTGTTGTACCTAAAAGGACATCTTTATACCCAAGTCAACTAGATTTTCTCTTACATTATCTTCTAAGAGTTTTACAGTTCTGCATTTTACATTTAGGTCTATGATCCATCTTGAGTTAGTTTTTGTGAAAGGTATAATATCTGTGTCTCAATTCATTCTTTTGCACATGGATACCTCTGCTCCACTGTATTGCCTTTGCTCCTTTGTCAAAAATAAGCTGACTATATTTATGGGAGGGCTCTATTCTGGGCTCTCTATTCTGTTTCACTGATCAACCTATTTTTTCACCAAAACCACACTGTCTTCATCACTGTAGCTTCATTATTAAACCTTGAAACTGAGTAACATCAGTCCTCCAACTTTGTTATTCTCCTTCAATACTGTGTTGGCTATTCTGGGTCTTCTGCTTCTCCATAAAAACTTTAGAATCAGTTTGTTGATATCCATGTAATAACCTGCTGGAATTTTGATTGGGATTGCATTGAATCTATAGATCAATTTGGGAAGAATTGACATCTTGACAATATTGAGTCTTCCTATCCATGAACACGGAACATCTATTCACATTTATTTGGTTCTTTGGTTTCATTTATCAGAGTTTGTCGTTTTCCTCATGTAAATCTTATATGTATCTTGTTAGATTTATACCTAAGTATTTCAATTTTACGGGTGCTAATGTAAACAGTATTTTGTTTTTAATTTCAAATTGTTCATCATTGGTATACAGGAAAGCAACTGACTTTTGTATTAACACATTAACCTTCTACCCTGCAATCCTGTAACAATTGCTGATCAGTTCCACGAAATTTTTTGTCAGTTCTTTTGGATGTTCTATATAGACTATCAAGTCATCTGCAAACAAGTTTTATACCTTCCTTCTCAATCTGTATACCTTTAATTTGCTTTTCTCATCTTATTGCATCAGCAAGGAATTCCAGGAAGACGTGGAAAAGAAGTGATAAAAAGAGACATCCTTAACTTGTACTTGATCTTAGTGAGAAAATGTTTAGTTTCTCACCATTAATATGATGCTAGCTGTAGGGTTTTTTTGCTGGATGTTCTTTGTCAAGTTGAGGAAGTTTTCCTCTATTCTAGCTTAGTGAGAATTTTTATCATGAATGGGTGCTGAATTCTGTCAAATGCTTTTTTCTCACCTAGTGATAAGATCATAGGATTTTCTCTTTTAGTCCACTGATTTGATGAATTAACCTAGTTTTGTTTGTTTCTATGACAAGTATGCCATACGACATTAAGAAAAAGGATTCTGTAGTTCAGCTTCCACCTACTAACTACGTAACTGGTAAATTACTTACCTGTTTTAAGCCTTAACTTCCTCAACTGTAAAATACAGATAACATCTTATCACAGTCCTTGGGCTCTGACAGGTTTCAGGACTGAGAATAGCCCAACAGCTTTCTTCTCTGGAGAAGAGGAAATCACGACAGACATGGGACATGGATGTGAATATCAAGTTCCTGAGGAAAATCAGATTCTCGAGGAGAAAGGAAGGTTGTCATTCATGTGACTATTTCTGGCCTCCATGAACACAAAGGTGCTACCAAAGAGGTGGACTGAGTGACACCTACCTGCTAACAGCTATGAAAGCTCAAACAACCAATAAAAATACAAAATACATATGACAATGACACACCAAAGAGGATCAATATTTGATTTTTTGAAAATAAGACAACAGAACAAACTTTGGGTGAGAATTACCAAGGAAAACAAAAAAAAAAGCATAATTATATATCATTCGGTCATGCAGACAAGAATAAAAGTTCAGGGAAAAACTGAACCAACCAGATGAATAAAAGTCAGCCCAGTGAACAACCTCATGCAGTATAATTGATACCATTTTCTTACAACTGCAGGACTTTTGCTTATGAAAAATCAACTTCTAGGCTATTTATGCCACTATGTTCTGCATTTGCATTTTGTTACAGTGTCTTAGTCTTTACATATATATATATATATGTAAGTAATGTGAAAAAAATAGCACTATATACTTTAATTAGCTATCCCCATAAGAGCAAAAAAAATGAAATTGGATTCCCACCTAATACAATAGGTGAATTAAAATTTTTTCTGATGAGTTACACAAACATAATAGATAACACTTTAAAATTTTACAGAAGAAAATACCTTTAAGTTAATATATAAGTATGTAAGTCACAAAAATGGATCACATACTATGCAATATGAATACCTCAGTAAGTTTCATAAAGAAATCATACAGATAATAATAATCAAATACAATACATTTTAATGAAAATAAAAGAGGAAAGCAGAACAAAATCTAATTGTTGTAGTTTATTCAGATAAAATTTTGAAATAGTTCCTAAAAACTTGAGCCAAAAATAAAAAATCTAAACTTCAAATACAGATTCCTATGAAAATTTAGGGGAAAAAACCAGTTACTCATAAAAAAAAAAAAAAAAGGCAAGAGATAAGACTGGTTTTCAGTAGACAAAATGGAAACTATCCTTAAACTGAAAAGTTGTTTCACCTTGCTCACAGTAAAAACAAATTCAAATTAATACTAGCTTTAGATGCCATCTCACCTCTCAGACTGGCAAAATTCCAAGCATTTGACAATGTACTCTACTAGTCTGACTATGGGGAACTGAGGCACTTGCATACTTTCTATACAGCAGTATAAAGAAATGAGAAAATTTTCCAAATATAGCCATGAAGTGATTTCCAATGTATATTTATCATTAAGTAAAAAAAGGTAAGATATTAAATTTTGCATATTATGTGCTACCTTTTCTCTAAGGTAGTGGGAGGGAGCATGTAGAAAGAAATTCACATGTTTCTATTTAATAAAAGAATGAACCAGGAATTAATGAAAAGAGATACCTATAAGGTGACAGAAAAAGCAAAGTAGAATGGACAGGAGTGGACGACTAGACATCTGTGAATGTAGCTCGTTTTGCAGTTTTGACTTTCAAAAACTTATTCAAAGTGAAAAAAAAAAAATTCCCTAAGAATGAAAACCCAAAATGTAGCAAATAAACCTAACTAACAGCTTGGTGGTATAACCACACATAGAATTATCTCAATAGACTTTAAATTTCTGTAATTGTACGATACATTCTTTATGAAATACACTTTAAGGACAAAAATAACTGCAAACAAATCTTAAAAACTATATTACAATGTTAATGTAATACTGATGTTTTTTAAAGAAACAACTACACATGCAATTATGTTAATATCAGCAAGCAAGAGTTTTCAACATACAAGAGATATAAACAAAAAACTGGGAAAGGAAAAATTGCAGAATTATATATAAACTGGAAATAAAAGACCTCAAATATATTTGTCTTAAAAAGCTTCTGTTAGCTTTGTCAATTGAAAAAAATTTTGAAACAATAACAACCTAAAAGTAATCTGCACCTTTGTACCCACGTTATTGCGGTCTCTAAGGACCAGGTCTCACCAAAGGACCCATGGCTTTTAAAGAAATGGCTAACTGAAGTTTTGGAGGAAAAAATATTTTAGGTAACTATCAAAACTACTGGCATTATGAACCGCTGCTGGCCCAAGATGACAAAATTTAAACATTTTTAAGTGAATAATCATTGCAATAAGACTGGAGTGAATGTAAAATTCCTTGCCTTCACAATGACACTAACATCAACAATAAAGAACTCACATTACACTGGAGTTGCGAGAGTTACCAGCTCATGAAGAAAATTTTTTCAGTGAAAATCTATCCTGCTTTTCTTTTAATAAGAATGTTTCAGTACAAGCAAATATTTGACGGAAAAAAGTTCTTTTGAATATAAAAAATACTGTAAAACATATGCAGGAGAGAAAAAAAAGAATATCACCATTTTTGCAATACCCAATGAAAGTATGCAATTATTAGCTACTAAAACCCACTAGGTGAAAGGATGATGGAGCACTCTCTACTAGATGCATCAAGCTGAGGCCACCTGAACCTACTGATAAATGTCAGTATCACAAAGAGGTAACGAGATATGTCCCTCCTCGTGTGATACATTAGAAATTACAGAGTATGTTTACAAAATATTCTTACTAAAAATTAAACCTGAATCTGATAAAGCCTCATCTAACTACAAGTACACAAGAAATACAGGATATGAGAAACACTCAAAATGACAACATGGAGGTATAATCAGCAAAAGTATAATTTTCTGAAAACTGTAGAGAATGGATGACCCAGTCTCTCTAACAAAGAAAATCAAGAAAGGGAGAGGAAGAAGGAAAATTGACTTACAGGCTTAAAAGAACCAAATCAACATGTTGACTTTCCTTGATCCCTGATTCCGAAAGAAAAGATAAAAGACTTCTTTAAAGTGATTGGGGGGCTTCCTATGTGGCGCAGTGGTTAAGAACTCGCCTGCCAATGCTAGGGGACACGGGTTCGATCCCTGCTCCAGGAAGATCCCACATGCCGTGGAGCAAGTAAGCCCGCACGCCACAACTACTGAGCCTGCACTTTGGAGCCTGTGAGCCACAACTACTGAGCCCATGTGCTGCAACTACTGAAGCCCTCGTGCCCAGAGCCCATGCTCCACAACAAGAGAAGCCACAGCAATAAGGAGCCTGTGCACCACAGCAAAGAGTAGCCCCCACTCACCGCAATTAAAAGAAAGCCCCTGCACAGCAAAAAAGACCCAACACAGCCAATAAATAAATAAATTAAATAAATTTAAAAAATAATAATAGTGATTGGGAAATTTTGACTACTGTTGGAGATCAGATGATACTAAGAAATTATTTTAGTGATGGGGTGGGGTTGGGCAAAATAAGCGAAGAGGATTAAGTGATCCAAACTTCCAATTATAAAATAAGTTACTGGGATGTAATATACAGCATGGAGAATGTAGTTAACAATACAATAATTGTGTATGGTGACAGATGGTTACTAGATTTATGATGATCAATTTGTAACACAAGTAAACGTTGAATCATGTCGTACACGTGAAACTAACATAATATTGTATGTCAACTACACATAAATTAAAAAAACAAACATTAAAATTTTATTAGCTATAATGACATAAATATCATATTTAACACATATCTGTTAGAGATACACACTGAAGTATTTAGGAATGATATAAAATGGTCGCTGAGATTTGCTTTAATAGTCTCCCACAGGTAGGCAAAAGAAATATATTATCATACCATTCACTCTATTTTTGTATACCATGAAGCTTTCACAAAGCTTAAAAAAGTCAAAAAGATATGAGACATTGAGGAAAGAAATTCAAGATGACACAAATAAATGGAAAGATATCCCATGCTCATGGATTGGAAGAATACTGTTAAAATATCCATACTACTCAAAGCAATCTATGGATTCAATGCAATCCTTATCAAAATTCCAATGGCATTTTTCACAAAATAGAAAAGGAAAAAAAAAAAAAAACCCTAAAATTTGTATGTAACAACCAAAGACCCCTAAGGGCCAAAGCAATCTTGAGAAAGAACAACAAAAGCAGAGGCAGCACACCTCCTGATCTTAAACTGTAGTACAAAGCTATAATAAATCAAAACAGTATGTTATGGGCATAAAAGCAGACATATAGATCAATGGAACAGAGTTCAGAGATAACCCGAATACATGATGAGGAAAGACAGTCTCTTCCAAATGATGCTGGGAAAACTGGACAGTCTCATGCAGAAGAATGAAATTGGACCATCATCTTACAACACACACAAAAATTAACTTAAAATGTATTAAAGACTTGAACACAAGACTTGAAACCATAAAACTCCCAGAATAAAACATAGGTACTAAGCTCCTTGAGATCAGTCTTAGCAATGACATTCTGGATTTGACACCAAAAGCAAAGGCAACAAAAGCAAAAATAAATTAGGACTATATCAAACTTTCAGCTTCCATAGAGTGAAGGAAACCATCAGCAAGATGAAAAGGCCACCTACTAAAAGGGAGAAAATATTTGCAAATCATATGTAAAATGTTAATGTCAAAAAATACATAAAAAACTCACACAACTCAGAAAAAAAGAACAGTGATTAAAGAATGGGCAGAGGACATAAACAGACATTTTCCGGAAGACATACAAACGACCAACAGGTACATGAAAAGGTACTCAACACCACTAATCATCAGGGAAATGCCAATAGAAACCACGAGATACCGCCTCATACCTGTTAGAATGGCTGTTATCAAAAAGGTGAAAAATAACAAGCAGTGGCGAGGATGTGAAGAAAAGGGAAGACTTGTGCACTGATGACAGGAATGTTAACTGGTGTACCCACTAAGGAAAACAGTATGGGGGTTTCTCAAAAAAAATGTTTTACAGTATAACTGTATGATCCATCAATACCATTTCTGAGTATTTATCCAAAGGAAATAAAATCACTATCTATAAAAGATATCTGCACCCCCGTGTTCATTGCAGCACTATTTAAAAGTCAAGACATGGAGATAACCTAGGTCTCCATCAATGGAAGAAGAAAATGTGATTAATCAATACAATTAAATATTATTTAGCCATACACAGAAGAAAATCACACCACTTGCAACATCATGCAAATGAGGTCATTAGGCTAGGTGTAAGTCAGAGAAAGACAAACACCATGTGATCTCATTTATATGCAGATTCTTAAAAAAACAAACAAAAAACCCAAAACACTGAACTCACAAACTCACAAATAAAGAGAACAGTGATTTCCAGAAGCACAGCCAGCAAGGCGGGGTGGGGAATACCAACTTGTGGAGTTATGACATAAATGAGTCCTGATGATATAATGTACTGCATACTGATATAGTTAACAATATTGTATATTTAAAAAGTTGCCAAGAACAAATCTTGCAAGTTTCCATCACAAGGAAAAAAAAACTGTGGTGATGGGTGTTAACTAAACTTATTCTGGTAATCATTTCACAATATATACATACACCAATTCACGCTGTGCACCTGAAAATAATACATTTTTATATCAATTACATCTCAATCTTAAAAAAAAAGAGAACTCTAAAAGTCAAAACTTACTGCCAAAAGTGTCAATTGATCTTTCTTAATACTGAACACATTTTTAAACAAGAAAATAGACATGTTCCGGATGTAATTTAAAGTAGATAAAAAAATAACAATACAGTAAAATAAATCTAGTGTGGACAGAAAAAGAAAGATAAAAACAGTAATTAGTGAATTATGATACAAAAAAATTACTGAAGCTGGTACTTTGAAAAGACTATTAAAATAAGGTCTCTGACAAGAAATGTAAAAAAGTAAAATATGAATGTGTAATGTTAACAAAAATAAAAAAGGGAGAATTAAAAAATGCTATGAAATTCTGAGAAATAGGAAAGTACTAAATAACTGAACAAATCAATAACTTTGGAAGAAAGCAAACTGTGTGTCAAAAAAAAGCATCTCTCTTCATGCCTTACACACAAGCTGTTTAAAATCCTTGTAACATGTACGGAAAATGATGAGAAGTACATACAGTGCTGATTAGCTTTGGTGAAATTACCAGTGATTTAATTTATTTTCCTTTCTTGCCTAAAGCATTAATTTTCTGCATTAAGCATGTCTTTTATAATTAAAGGAAATATCACTGAGGAGGGGAAAAATTTCTGCTGTCTCAAGTACTGCCATTTTATTTTTTTGATAATGCAAACACAATGCTCTCCAATTAATTTTTTAAACTTTTTAAATTTATTAATTTATTGGCTGCACTGGGTCTTCACTGCTGTATACAGGCTTTCTCTAGTTGCAGTGAACAGGGGCTACTTTACATTGTGGTGCATGGGCTCCTCATTGCAGTGGCTTCTCTTGTGGAGCATGAGCTCTAGGCGCGCCGGCTTCAGTAGTTGTGGCACACGGGCTCTAAAGTTCAGGCTCAATAGCTGTGGTGCATGGGCTTACTTGCTCTGCGGCATGTGGGATCTTCCTGCGGCATGTGGGATCTTCCTGCAGCAGGGATAGAACCCGTGTCCCCTGCATTGGCAGGTGGATACTTAACCACTGCGCCACCTAGGAAGTCCCTCCAATTAACTTATAAATTTAGTATAACTATAATCAAAACCTGAAAAGTCTTCACGGAATTTAGCCAACTGACCTTAAAAAAAAAAAAATATATATATATATATATATACATATATATATATAGTGAAGAAAATGCCAAGACAACTTTGAAGAAAAGGTGTGAAATTCACTCTCCAAGATTCCAAGACTTACTGTGATGTTATATTAAATTAAGACATTATGGTAGTGAAACAGTAACAATGAAACAGAAGAGAGAGCCCAGGGAAAGTTTCACACATATATGGAAACCTGACAACACTACAGATTAGTAGGAAAAGCATGAACCATTAATTGACTTTGTACCAAATTTGTTAGCCATTTAAATTCCAGGTAGACTTAGGCCCCAAATGAGAAAATTTTTCAAAATAAAATTCAGAAGACTATATAGTATAAAACTGTGAGTTTAAGAAAGACTTCTTAAAACTAAAACATAAATTTAATGTTAAAATTTCCAAATTCTATTCATCACTGTGAAAAAAAAAAAAGCCACAGACAGGAAGAAGTTTATCTGTACCATATATAACTAACAAAGCTTCAGTACCCACAATATATTAAAACTCCTAAAAATCAGTGAGAAAAAGATAAAAACTTTAAACTTGACTTCTAATACAGTGCTCCTTCTAAACAGGATTTACAGATAAAAGAACTACAATAACAACAGCCACTATCCTTTGAGCACTTATGTGCCATTCTGTGCTAAATCTTTTACATATTATTCAAACTTCAACATAACTTTTGAGGTAAGTCCTGTTAAACCCATTTTAAAAGTTGTAAAGTTGAAACTCAGAGGTAACCCTGTTCAATGTTAGAGGCCAACTCTAGTCTGTTCATTACATACTTTTAATTTGACAAGCCCCACACTGAAAAAACATTTCTTGTCCACTGTCAATAATTCCGATTTATGTTAAATTTTAATACTGCATTTCTATTACAGAAATTTTAATTGCACCTTCAAGGTATACTACTTTATAGATATCCTTTAAGAATACTGATGAACAGATGTTTATTGAGCAGACAATGCTAAGCACAAACTGAAGAAAACGTTACTATAAGAAATGCTAGAAAAAAAACATCACAGACATATGCAAAAAAAAAAAAAAAAAAAATCAGATCTATTTTCCATGGAAAAAAGTACCACCACTTATAACGTATTACTAAAAACAAGAAGAACCTGGTCTGTAGATCCATCTACCAACTGACATACAGAGAACATGATAATTATAACATCAGAATACAATCAGTATACGCAGACTATGGACAACTCTCTAAGACTAACAACCAGTTTCCTTCAAAAATAAAATGTAACTATGAAAAACCCCACAATGATAAAAGGAGAATTTTTAGATTAAAAAAATTTTAAAGGCATATCAATTTATTGAATATGTTGATTTTATTTGATCCTGATCCCTCCCCACCACTAAAAATAAACCCTGTAAAAATATTATGACTTTTAAGAAACAAACAGAAATCTTAACACAAATTTGGCACTTGAGAAAAATTCTTGCTTTTATATTTTGAGGGGGAGGGGCTGCACTAACAGTATTGTGGTTGTATTTCTTTAAAACAGAGAGCAAGAGAGAGAGGGAGCCACAGAGAGAGGGAGGACTGACCCTATTTTTAAAGAGACACCAAAACATTTATGGATGAAACAAATAACCTGGAATTTTTCTCAAAATAATAACAGGAGGAGAAAAGTAGCGTGTGGATATCCTAAGTTTTAGCAATGGGTTGTTGCTGATGAATGTTGGGACTGAGTGACAGATAAATAAATGGTTCATGATCCTACTGTGTCTTTTTTCTATGTTCAAAATTCACAATAGTTATAGGAATCATTGCTCAAAAACACATACCTTTCATAACTTCGTTATGTTTTATTAATTTTAAAGTAAAAATATTACCTAACCATCTTAGCCCTTAATGAAGTATGTCTAAAACTAAATTAAGAAAGCTATTACAGTTTAGGAACACAAATGGACCAAGTAAGAGATAAGAAAAGTAAAAGACTATGGACTCATGATTCTAATTCATGGTGTTCCATATAATACTAAAGCCAATTACTTTGCAGCTCAGTCTTCACATTCTAAAGATAGCAGAATAATGAGCAACTTTCATGTATGGAAGCTTACAGATATATGGTATACTGCCTACCACGTAAAGTACAAACTTCATACTTGAAACTTTCTCCAACCTGCCATTCTATTTTTTCTCTCCCTCCCATATATTACACAAATCCTTTGCCATAAAACTCAAATCATTCAGCTAATTGTTCAATGGCTGTGAATTTGTGCCAGCCTATTGACACAACTTTGGCCATGTCTTCCCCTAAACATATACTGCTCACTTCTACTCCCAAACATTTACAATGCACAGGTCACAAATGAAATCAGAGAAGGTCACACATGAAATCAGAGGTCACAAATGAAATCAGAGAAGACTTCATGAAAGCTTCTCTGATCCTACCAACCAGTTTTCCCTATTGTAGCCATAGGACATGTACTTAATTAAACCCTGTATATTTATTTTTTCAACTAGATGAGGTCCTACAAGATATATATATCTCGGCTCTCCAGCAAAAAGAATGGCGTGCAATAAAACAGATATTTACCTTTTTATTGATAAGTGGCTCATGAGATTATGAGCATACTGAAGCCAGAGACCCTTCAAGAGCCACTAAATATAAACTGAGTATGTACTATTTAACATGCACTACTGATGACAAACAATAAAACAAAGTCCTTGCCCTCAAGATGCATACATCCTTAGTGTCTTTGAATCATCAGTTTTTAACACAGAGCTGTCATGTAGTAGACACACTATAGATGTCTCTAATTTGAAATTCTAATATAAATCCCCTAGCAAGCATTATGTAACATTTTAAGAAATCTAAAAACCCAAACAACACAGTTTTTGTTAACATACCTGTTATAAATCAGTTAGGTTCAACTACTGCAAAAAAAAAGCTATGCTTAGCATTATTTTATTGCAATTATCCAGGAACACCAATGACGGTGAATAAAACAGCCATACCACAATTGAAACTGTGCATTCAGCAATTTACAACCAGTGCTTTCAAAATTCTAGTGAAATTTAACTTGAAAAAAGCTAACTACTTGGACCCATTATTCTGCAAGAATTTCAGTGGCAAAACGGTTAAGAGTACAGAAATGAAACCTCTGAAGCAAATTACAAAGAATATAAAAATCATTTAAAAGAAATGCAACAAACTTCATATTCAGAATTCACAAATTTCCTTTCTTGTTTTACAGTTTCACTGACCTAACTAAATGGAAAGGAGTCTAAAATTAATGAGAACTGAGTAACTCTACAGTTTTATAAGGATAATGAAAATGAGATTTCAACATACCCTAAAGCTATAAAAATGGGATATTCTATATGTGGTATTAGTTGGTTAACATTAACCAAGGACCTAGTTCATGGAAAATACTTTTTATGCATAATCACATTTAATCTTCAAAACTTATACTCTCAATTTTAAAGAAACTGAAGTTAAAAATGTTTATCAAATAGACAAAAAAATTACACTATTTAATAATTCAAATACATCTACATACCCAAAACTATACAAAGTAAAAAAGTAATAAATTGTAAGAAAAAGTAGCTATGATGCATATGAATCAATTCTTTTTATACAGAGTTATAACAAACAAGATAACCGTTAAAATAGATCACACATACAAAGAGGCAGTTCACAGAAATAGTCAAATTTTAAAAACCTTACTAATTTCAAAATATAAATTACAGAACTTTTTTTTACCCTAAAATTAGCTAATATTCTAAACTTTCATTAAAACCCAGAATTGGTAAGGGTGGACAAAAACAAGCACCCCCATACAGAACTGCAGAAAACAAATGAATAAGAATTCTTTTGGCGTTGTGGTTTTATTTTTAACAAACTTTTCAACTGCAAACTTCATTTGATACCGTTTTTACTTCTATTTTTAATATGTTCACTTTTTAACTGCAAAGGGAATCAAAGAAAAATGTTCATCAGTGTGGAACTAAATTGTGGTGTGACAAGCAACTACACTGTGGTGCATCCATATAACAAGGACTTAGATAAATGTATAACTGCAGACACCATACTATGTAATTTTTTTAAAAACTGTGAACTTCTACTTCCGGCCAGGAAGGTGTAACACAGACCAGTTTGCCTACTGCGAAAAAAAATAAGAGAAAGAAAATCACACATAATATACAGAACAATGTTTTTCAAGACCACTATCAGACAATGATAAACAATGATCCCCGAGAATCAGAAAACCACCTTGGGGTAAGGCCATGATTGTTCCAGCTTACTAGCTTGAGACAAAGTCCAGGTCAAGGCACAGCTCAGATAAGGAAACCAGGAAGAACTGTGAAAACTCTCTGAGAGTTAAGAAAGTGCCAAGAATTCAAGGAGACCAAAGCAACTAGAGTTTGTATGTCAGAGTTCCAAAGACAGAGAATGGAGAGAACTCTGGAAATCTGCAGAGAATGTGCATAACTATGTTAAGGGTAAAGTAGAAGATACTTTTCTTGTTGTTAAAAACATAAATGACTGTTTAAACAAACACAAAGAATGCAGTACAGAATTCATAACATGTAGAAGTAAAATGTTATAACAACAATACTACACAGGCCAAAAGGGGAGAAGAGAAGTGTTCTAATATTCACATAGTATATGTAAAGTGTTACAAATACTACTTGAGTTAAGACTGTGGTAAGTTAGAGATGTGTGCTATAAATCCTAATACAGCTACCAACATAACAAAACAGGTATAAGCCAATCAGCTAAGTAGATAAAATGGATTTTAAAAAAAATAATCCAAAAGAAAGCAGAAAAGCGGGGGAGCAAAGAACACAAGGCACAAATGGAAAACAAATAAAGTGGTACTTTTAAAACTAACCATATTAGTATACTAACATTGAATGTGAAGGGTCTCAACAACCAAAAGAAGAGGGTTTAAGATAGGATTTAAAAATCAAATCTCTATTTTATGCTGCTACAAGAAAGAAATACACTTTAAATCTAACGATACAAATAGTCTGAAAGTAAAATAATGAACAAAGATATACCATGTGAACTCTATTCAAAAGAAAACCAAGATGCTTGTATTAATATCAGAAAAAGTATATTTTAAAGCAAAGGACATTACCAGGGTCACTGCATAATAATAAAGGGGTCAATGAATCAAGAGAACATAGTAATCCTAAACATTTACGTACTAATTATAACTTAAAAAAAAAAAAAAGAAACTTGTAGAACTGCAAGGAAAAACGAATGCACAATATAAGAGATTTCAATATCGTTTTCTCAATAAGTGACAGAACAACAGAACATCAGGAAAGACAGATCACTTGAATAGCACTACCAATAAACATGACCTAACTGACATGTATACAACACATCACCCAACAACAGAATACACATCCCTATTAAGGGCAGTTAAAACTAACAGGATATATGATATCTGAACCATAAAACAATAAGAAAAAACTACAAAGATTCAAGTCTTCCAAACTATGTTCTCTAAGCACAATTCAATTAAATTAGAAATAAATAACAGAAAAATATATGGAAAAGTCCAAATACTTGAAAACTAAATAACATACTTCTCAATAGCCCATGGCTCAAAGAAATAAAGAAAAACATATACTGTAATGTATTTTGAACCAAATGAAAAGAAACATACATGTCAAAATTTGAGGGATGCCATGAAAGCAACACTTGTATGAAAATACACGGCATTAAACCTCTATATTGGAAAAGATATGTCAACTACATCAACTTCATTGTTAACTGGGAAAAGAGCAAACTAAACACAAAGCAGAAGAACATTAAAACAGTAGAAATCAATAAAATGGGAAACAGAAAACTTGACTATTGTATTATTTATATTAATAAAATCAATAAATCTAGCAATAAATCTCTAGCCAGACTGACAAGGGAAAAGAGAAGACACCAGTTATCAACATCAGGAATGAAAGAGGTGACATGACTATAGATCCTACAGATATTAAAAATATAAAAATGTAATACAACAAACAACCCTATACAAATAAGTTCAGCAACTTTGATGAAACAGACTAATCCTATGAAAATAAACTTACCAAAGCTCACTCAAGAAGAAATAGATAATCTGAATAGTCCTATATCTACTCAATAAATTGAATGCATAGTTTAAAACCTTCCCACAAAGAAACCACCAGATCCACACAGCTTCGCTGGTGCACTGTACTAAACATTTAAGAAAAAAATAATATCATTTAGGGTATTTACCCTAGTATCAGGAAAAAAGTCAGAATGCCTGCTCTCATCATTTAAATATTGTACTAGATGCCAGAGGCAAGAAAAAGAAAAGGCATCCAGATAGAAACTATGATAAACAGTGTATGTAGAAAATCTGATGTCCTCTACCAAATAGCTGTTCAATCTAATAAATGAGTTTGGCAAAGGTGCTGAATACAAGAGCAATGGGCATAAATAATCTCTATTTCTCTATATTAATAACAAATGGACATTTGATTTTTTAAAATATCACTCATAATAGCACCAAAAAGGATAAATCTGACCAAAAAAATACAAAATCTATATACAGTAAAAACTAAAAACACTGCTGAAAGAAATGAAAGATCTAAGTAAATGAAAAGATAAATTGTGTTCATGAAAGAGAAAACAACATTAAGATGGTAATTTTTCCCCAAATTGCTCTACTGATTCAAGTTAATTTCAATTAAATCCCAGCAGGCCTTTTTGTAGAAAATGACTCATAGGAAAATGTAAAGGACCCAGAGGAGCCAAAACAACTTAGAAAAAGAACAAAGTTCTACCTGACTTGAAGGTTTAATATTTAATATACAGCTATAGTAATTAAGACAGTACATTTTTGGCTACTAGATAGACAAAAATGGGTCAATGGAAAAGAATACAGTACAGACACAGAATCCTATGTAAATATATAACAAATTTTAGACAAAGGTGCAAAGCCAGTTCAATGGAAAAAAAAAATGGTGCTAGAAAAAGTGAATATCCATATCCAAACCCCAAAAACCTTGATTCATACACTGTACCATATCAAAGAAAATTAACTCATAAAAAGACTTAAATGCAAAACTAAAAACCATAAAACTTCTATTAGAAAACAAAGGAGAAAATCTTTGTGACCTTGGGTTACATAAAGATAGCTTATTTATGACCAAAAGCATGAGCCACACCACAGAGACAAAACAGAAAACAACACAAAACACCTGGTAAACTGAAGTTCATCAGAATTATTAATAAAAACCGCTGCACCGCTCTTCAAAACACTGCTGAGAGAATGAAAACACAAGTGACAGAAAATATTTTAAACCATATATCTGATAAACAACTTGCTATCAGAATGCAGATTTCTCAAAACTAAAAGAAATGTCAATTTAAAAAGCGGACAAGAGATTTAAATACATACACACTTCACCAAAGATAATATACAGCTTGCAAAAAGTACATGAAAAGATGTTCAGCACCAAGGACATTAAAGAAATGCAAATTAAAAACACAAAGAGATTACCACTTCACATCCAGGAGAATGTCTACAATCAAGAAAAACAGACAAAAACAGGCAACGAAGAGGATGTAGATGGACTGGAAACCTCATACCCTGCTGGTGGCAATGTAAAATAGTATAACCACTTTGGAAAATAGTTTGCAGTTTCTTAAAAAGTTAAACATATGCCTAACCATACGATCTAGCCATTCCGATCGGAGGTATTTCCCCCTAGAGAAATGAAAACATATGTTCACAAAAGACCTGCACAGGAATGTTCACATAAGTTTTATTTATAATAACCCCAAACTGAAAACAATTCAAATGTCCATCAAGAGTTGAGTAAACAAATTTCTGTATATCCATACAATCTAATACAACTATGCAATAAAAAGGAATGAATTGTTGATACACAACATGGGTAAAATCCCAAAATAATCATGCTGAGTGGAATCACCCAGGCAAAAAGAGGGTATATATTGTATGACTCCATTTGTTTGAAAATTCTAAAAACTGCAAACTAATCTATAGTGACATCAGTGGTTGCTAGGGGAAAGAAAAGAAGGGAGGGATTATAAAATGGCAAAATGATACTTCCTAGGGTTCATTATCTTGATTGTCATGATAGTTTCATAGGTGTATACATGTCAAAACACTGTACACCTTAAACATACGCAGTTTACGTCTAATTATATCTCAATAAAGCTTTTTTTAAGGCAAAATATGGGCCAGTACACATGGCATGAATCCATCTGTGTCACTACACAAGGATGTTTATATGTGTGCTAATATATAAACTAATAATTTCAGGAAAAAAATTGCACCAAAAAAATTTTAACATAATTACCTACACCTAAGGAACAGGTCTGAAAATCAGGGAGAAATACTTTTCACTTTGAATTTTTTTTAACCACACACACGTATTACTTTTTTTTTTTTAATTTCATGACAGCGTAATTATTTATATATGTCTGATGCCAAAGCAAAAATTCTTAACCATTATCCTAGAAAATTATATAAAACATAACTTTAGTTACTGAAACTTTTATATTAAACAATGGACAAAAAATGGCTACCAATTTTTTTTTATCATTTTCTAGTTTTCTCTTCAAACTAACACAGAAAACTGCCGATAAACCAAATCTGTACATCCTTTTCCAAGCATCCTCATTTCTCTCTGCTTGTTCTGGGTCTTCTGAGTTCCTTTCTCTTCATGCAATAATAGTTGACAACTCAGACTTGAATCACTTATTGTTTTAAAAAATTCACTTCCAGAGGATATCTGTTTGGATGGTAACTGCAATATCTACATCTTGCACTCTCAACTTAGAAAACAGCATTGCCAAATAGAAATAAATACACCCTCCCACAAAAAGCTCATTAGTTCTCCCCCCATCTACATAATATGAACTTGACAAATAAGCCTAAATATTAAAGCATGGACAAGTATTTAGTTTACTAGATACAGAGGACAGAAAATAAGCAAAACACAAAACATCTCCAAAAGTGTCCTGAAGAATATCACACTGTTACGGATGAAATTTTAAGAATTCCAAAAATTATGTGGAAGAGTCAGCATAACTGAACTAAAGCACACAGCCTCTCAAGACTACTCACACTTCAAGGGGGGAAATGTCATGGCATGTATTAGACTTGGAAGATGTTGTGCCAGAGTTGGAAAATTAAAGATTTTAAGACAAGAACTATGCCCTAACACGGCAGAAAAGCTTACAAACAAAAATTTATAACACATCATGATGTTAAAATGTGCAAGGAATCAAGGAAATAAAAGGCCTAAGCACTAGAACTAAGGTTTAAAGCATGAGTAGTTTTCCCCGCCAAAGTGAGTGAGGAAAGATTCCAAACGATCTCTACCATAAGGCCTATCTTTCTGTAACAGACACACAAACCAGCTAACTTCTGACTCAAATTTGAAGCTAACTGCCTAAACAAGTTTCTTTTCTCTTTAAAGATCAAGGTAACTGATTTCTAATGAGGCCTATTATTGGCAATAATATGTATTCACAAGACCAAAGCAGAGCAAAAAAAAACTCTGATTACTAAAATTATATGATTTAGGTCAAATCACTTATCTGTCCATTTAAAACCATAATTTCCTCTCAGAAAATTGGGTTATTTTATGTCACAAGAAGCTGTGTCTGAAAGCTTTTTTAATTCCTTGAACACCATTCATAACTATTTTAAAATGTTATTCTCACAGACTGCCTTTCTAGAGAAATTTATGGTTGCAGTCTACTTAGGCTAAAACTATTTATATAAACCAACTTTAAAAATTTAACAAAACATCTTACACTTGAATTATGTAAGCTGTATTATAGTTTTCAAAAGCCAACAGAAAGCTTCCGTTAATGATAATACACTCAGCAGACTGAGGAATCCAGGTTTCATTAGTTTTAAACACTTTTTTCCTACCTTCACGCCAACTGCAACTTCAGTGACAATTCTGTAACGAAAAAAAAACAAGTTTCAACCTCTTGCTCTTCAAATGGTCACTGTTTGACTGAAACTTTTAGGGTAGTTCATCATTCATAAATCTTCCACTCACAAAGCAGATAGAAAACAAAGATGGTCAGTGGCACAGTATCAACTTGGCTTTCTAGAAATGACTTTCAAACGTGGGACAAAACTCACCACACTTTCGGTACTTTGTAACACTTTTTTGTTCAAAAGAACAAAACCCCAAAGCCTATAACGCCCTTCTACACTTAGATTAGTAATTTAAAACTTAATTCGACACTTTAGTAATCTTGATAGAATCAGGAAACATGAATTCCAGCACAAGTTTTGCCATGTATTTCCATGTTGATCTGGGGGAAATAGTGAACCTTTCTGGATTTGTTTCACCTGAAAAATAATCCCTAGAGAACCTCTAGGATGATTCAAATTTTGTTACTCTAACTTTTCTATGATCTGCACTTAGTGTGTTCAAAAAACACCGAACTCCAGATGCTTAAAATAAACTCACCTTTTACTTCCGACCCTTCAAATACTGTCAAGTGATTCCAATACATGTACTTTCTCAATGATACTGTTTTCCTATGCCCCCAAACGGGCTGAATACAGCTATATTTGCGCCCTAAAAGGGGTCTTCCTTTCTAACAATGAGTTAAATTACTGAGTCTTTTCAGATGTGGAGCGTTGAGTATCAGGGAGACCCTGGTCCGTATTATTTCCCGAAGCCCTTGCCTCACCTCACTCAACATTCTATCGCCAGCCTCAAAGATGCAACACGGTTCTGGCTTTTTGGATTTGTTTTTGTTTTTCCAGAAACTGGTCAAAGTAGCTGAAATGATGGCCCTGTGGTGACTATTTGCTCTCGTTTCTGCCATGGCTCTTGGCCTTTGCCCATGTGACTCATGTGGACCACAAACACTTCGTTTTTGAGATGATTTAATTTCTGGGCCCTTCTGCCAAGCCTTGAATGTTCTTAGGCCGCACAGAAAGGCATTTTTTCAGCCTCCCGCCCCCACTAGCAGACGCCAGTGAAAACAAAGGAGTGTGACATCTGCCCTCCCCCTTCCTCCCGCCGCCGCAAGCCTCCCCGCCCCCCCTTCCCCCGCGGCTCCCACTCAGCTTTCCCCGAGCTCCCGCTACCGGCATCTCCCCCAGCCGGGGCGGGCCGGGCGAGACCAGGGAGGCTTGGGACAGCTGGGGGGACCTGAGGGGGGGGGCTCTCTCCTCGCCGCGGGGAGCCCCCCACGCAGGCCTCGCTCTCTGGTCGCTACACTCGCTCCCAACCGCGCTGGTCGCCCAGGGTCCGGGTCCCAGGATACGGATCGAAATGGCTCCTAGAGGGGGCAGGGCGGGCGAGACGTTCTGGGGCCGCCACCCCACCCCCCGCCGACTGGCCGGGGCCCGCTGCCTCTCTGGGGTCGTCGCCCCGCCGTCGCCCCAACGCCTGCCGTGCCTATGAGCCCGCTTTCTTCGCGTTTTCTCGACCAGAGCCCGCCGGGGGAAGCCCAGGGAGGGGTGTGTGCGATGGGGCGGGGGTTGGGTAACGGCAGCTCAGCCCTGGGAGGGGCCGCCGAAGGGTTTCAGCCCGACCCCGGGCAGGGCCGAAAGCGGACCCCACTCCCCTCTCACACACCCCCACGCCGACCCCGTTACCTACCCGTCCATTGCCGAACCGGACAAAGCTTCGCTCACAAGAACCGAGCCACGCAACCGGCGAGACACACAAGCGGAGAGAAAATGGCGGCCGGGGCCCGACGGAAATTGCCGAAGGTGCCGGAGCGCACGGCAGCGGCGGCGGCGGAAAGAGCCGAGCGCGCCGGCGCCGGGCTGCGGTCGGCGGTCGGCGAGCGGCGGGGCGCGGGAACGAGGAGGAGTGGGCACAGCAGCCGTCGCCTCCTACGCGCTCCCGCGAGCCTGGGGCCCTCCGCCCTCCGCGTTCTTGGTCAGGGCTTGCTGCTGTGCGGCGCGGCGTGCTCAGTTTCTTTTGTTCGTTGTTCTCCGATGTCCCTGTTGCCCTCCTAGGGCGATGTGGGTGGGACACCGCCCAACCCTCCACGCCCACTGCTCTGGACCTCTGGAGCTTGGTCCCTGGACCGCATAACTGCCCCCAGGCAGCCTCCGCTTCTCCTTCCAGATCAGGCTCCAACTTGGCTACCCTCGACCTAGGCGGGCCAAGGAAAAACTATTTTATACCTTTTTTCCTATGCCGTCTTTTATTTACAGACCTCTCCATCTTCTTAAAAGACAAAAACAAAACAAAACAAAAACTTTACCCCATTAACCAAGACCACTCTTTAGTAAAAAAAAATGTTTCCGAAGCAAGTAGGCATCATCAGATTGAAATATAGGCTCTTGCTTCCAGGCACTTGAAGTTCCAAGTGGAGAAGGATGTGATTCTCAGCTCATTGAGTTGATTATTAGTCAGCACCTGTAGGAAATATTCACAATACCTGGATGGAAAAGAACACAGGTTGAGCAATGTATTAAAGAGTTGGTACCAAAACTGCTACCAAGGGTAGGATCTACCATTTGGGGGCTTGAAAGAGCAAGTACGGGATGAGACTGGTAGCTCCATCTTCACCGCTGGTTAGAGATGGAAGAAACATTAAGAGAGGCTGCTCAAATTAACTGCCTTTTCTATCCAGTATTGTCAGAAAAATCCGGTCTCTGTTCATGGATGCCAGATAGAAATATGGAGATAGAGCTCTGGAGGAGTAGAAAGGAATAGCTTTATTACTTTGCCAGGCCAAGGGGGAACACAGTGGCTAGCGCCTCAAGAACTGTGCCCCCCTCTCTGGGGAATAGGGAGAGGTCTTTTATTTGGGGCTGGTGGTCAGGGGTAGGCAATAAGGATCAAGGCAATAAGGGTTCTGCATTCTTCTGAGGGGTTGGTGGTGAGCTCAGAGGCTCTACAACGTTTGAAAAGGCATCCGTTTTTGAAAAATTTGCTCAGTGAGTGACTGCTTTGCCAGCAATTTTTCTCTCTCCTCCACCCTTCCCCCCAACCCCCCCACCCCCCGCCCCTACACACACAGTATAATCCTGGGAAATGAAAACTATTCCCTTTGTCTCTCCAGTTACTCTCAATGCCTATTTTGGGTTTTCCTGTGTCTCCTTCATAACAAGCCTCTTACCGTTTTACTATTTGGAATTTCACTGTACCAAGTGATACTTTCTGTATGATTCATAAAATTATATTATTTTTAACTTGGGCAAACGTTATAGAACATGTTGTCCAAATAGAATTCTTCAAAGCACTTAAATGTTAAAAATTCTTGGTTTGGTACGGGGATTGGGATTCCTTAAAAAAAACAAAAACAAAACCAAAAAAACCTATTTCCTACAGTCTTCCCTTTTCCTTAACCAATGACATGATACATAAAGGACCCATTATCAGTGCCATTAATAATCACTTTTCAGGTTTGTGGTTTTGTACC
The DNA here is from genome assembly GCF_030028045.1 of Hippopotamus amphibius kiboko. NCBI lineage: Eukaryota > Metazoa > Chordata > Mammalia > Artiodactyla > Hippopotamidae > Hippopotamus > Hippopotamus amphibius. The sequence continues at coordinate 84,845,774 of NC_080186.1, read as the reverse complement.
TGTATTTTCACTCAACAATTAAATTTGTAAGCTCCTGGGACTTCCCTGGTGGCCCAGTGGTTAAGAATCTGCAGCCAATGCAGGGGACAAGGGTTTGATCCCTGGTCTGGGAAGATCACACATGCCGTGGAGCAACTAAGCCTGAGTGCCACAACTACTGAAGCCTGCATGCCTAGAGCCCATGCTCCACAACAAAAGAAGCGACCGCAATGAGAAGCCACACACCACAACAAAGAGTAGCTCCTGCTCGCCACAACTAGAGAAAGCCTGTGCATAGCATTGAAGACACAACACAGCCAATAAAAAATAAATTATAAAAAAATTAAAGTTCTACCCTTTAAAAAAATAAATTTATATTAAATACATGAATAAATATGTAAGCTCCCAAAGGGCAGGAACTCTAGCATAATTCTCTGTATTCCCCACATTGACTCAATCAATGTTGATTGATTAGCTCTTGCTTTATCTTGGCAAAGACAGACTGTTCCATGGGGGAAAACTTGTCCTTAGCTGGCAAAAGAAATTATAATAGTAACAAACACATTTTTCCTTTTTTTTTTCTCCTAATAAAGTACAAGACTACAAACAATAGTCAATATGCTTGCTTATTTAAACCCCATCACTTTCTAGAAAAGATTCAAGGTTCTTTACAAGTCAAGACAAAAAGTACTAGGTGAAATATATAAAATGAAATAAGAAATAAAAGGACAAAAATACAACACAGGAGTCAGGAGTGAGGAAATAATCATAGGATCAATTAGATAATTCTGGGAGGTATGTAGTTTTGAATCATAGTGACACTAGGCATATTCATTAACCTCTCCAGGAAAAAGTTTCATTTACTAAAAATAATAGGATTTCCTTTACTGAAAATGAAAACGGGATTAAAAATAGGGCCTTCATCCCAGATAATTGTGAAATCTAAAAATTTAATGTATTGTAAAGCACTTATCTAGCTCAGTGATGAGCTACAGTAAATACTAGATAAAGGCTGCTATCATCATCCTTATTATTTTTGTTATTAAGTATTATTATTCACTTGAGAAAGAACAGGTCACAAATTTGGCCCTTGGATTTTTTAACAGCAACAATATTCATATAAATAAATCTATATGGAGACTTTCACAAAGGTTAAACATGTCACTAATATAATTAGATTGGCTGGTATCTGGTGGAATAAATCTGGGAAAATGTCATAGATAAATTTCTAAAACCTCATCCAAATCTAAATTTGTATGATTTTATGAGTTAACCATGGGGTAGATTATTAATCTCAACATTAGCAGATGGTCAACCTTTGTAATATATGACAAGATTATATTAGTGTTTATAGCTTCCTAACAAAATAAGGTAGTAAAAAATGAAGTGCCTGTACAGTATTATTTTCATACCCATATCTTTTTTCAGTATAATGATTTGTTCTTTCCCTTCTGAGTGGTAAATGTTTTGACCTTTTACAGAGATTTACACTTATGTGAACAATGATTAAATCTAAATTTCAGTGTATGCTAAGCCAAAATGAAGTCTAATATTGATGCAATAAAAATAGGAGATAGGATCTTGTTCATAATGTTCTGATTTTATTCCTAGCCTCACTTCTTGTCTGCCTATATTACTAAAGACTTCCTTTAACTTTTTTATGCTGCATTTTCTTCTCATGAGAAGAGGAAATAATCATAGGATCAATTAGATAATTCTGGGAGGTATGTAGTTTTGAACCATAGGTATAAATTCACAATGGAAAATATAAATTCAAAAAGTGTAAAAGCATATACAATGTGCCTGGAAATGGCAAATATAGAGGGACAGAAAGTAGATTAGTGATTGAGTAGGGCTGGGAGTGGGGATGGGGAATAACTAAATGGACACAAGTTTTCTTTTTAGGCTAATGGAAATGTTCTAAAACTAAATTGTGGTGATAGTTGTACAATATACTAAATATAATAAATTCATAGAATTATACATTTACTACTGGTGATTCTCATAGTATGTAAATTGTATATCAATAAAGCTGTTACAAAAAGAAAAAGCACATATGTTTAACTCCTGCTCCCCAGCTACTAAGGCAACCCATCCTATCAGTTCACTGTATATTCTTCCACACATATTCTAATGCATAAATTGATTACATACATACATAGGTTTTATTACAAAGTAGTAACCAGTGTAACCACAGTGTACACTGTCCTGTAACTTATTTGTTAACTTAAAAATATATCTTAGAGATCTGTCCTTATCAGTAAGTACATCTAGAACTATCTTATTATTTATATATAGCTGCATAGTAGTCCACCAAATAAGAATCATGATTTATTGAACTAGATCTCATTGATGGACACTTAGGTTTCCTCCAGTCTTGCTATTTACAAACAATTCTGCCATGAATATCCCTGTTTCTAAGCCATTTTTCACATGTGTAAATATATCTGCTGGATAGATACTATAAATTAAATTTCTGGGTGGAATGCATTTTTTATTTTAAAAGATGCTGTCAAATTACCCTCCAGGTCCTTGAGTCCTTGCAGGAAAATATTACCAATTCTTATCATAAAAAGTGCTGATTTCTTTAATATACAAGGAATTCCTAAAAATAAAAAAATCAAAGGCCAACAACCAATAAAAAATGGGTAAAGCATATGAATAAAGTATGAATAAACATTATAGGAAACTAAAAACAAAAATGCTCAGCCTCACTTATAAGAGATATCCAAAGTAAAACTGTACTAAGGTTCTCTTTTTCACCTGTTATGCCCACCTCCCCTCCACCCCCCACCTCGGGCAAACATTCCACAAAGCTTCCTGAGTACTTAGAAAAAGGATTCCTTTCCAAATTATTGATGTGTGAAAATAGAATAAAGATACTTCTAGATACACTAAATGTAAAAAGTTTGTACCCTATGTACTTTTTCTTTGAAATCTTCTGGAAGATGTATTTCCCAATGAAGGGATACATTAGTAAAGGAGACGTGGTACTTGGGAAACTGGAGATCCAACATATGAGAGAAGTAAATTAGATATAAATGAAAGAAGGCCTAGGCCAACAGCTATACAGCCATATAGCAGTCCTTGGGTTCCAGTGCAATATGAGACCAGAGGGATCCAGGAAACGTCTCCAAGGAAAAACATGGAACTTATAGACCAAAAATGTCTAAATATATTGAACAGAGTTTTATAGTACTGTTGGCAAGCTTGGGGGAGAAATTAATAAAACATACGTGGAAATTTTTTAAAAATTAACTTCAAGATAAATAAAAAAGTTGTAAGGAGATATAATCATGTACACTCTGTGGATCAGTTATAAAAATAGTTCATAGTTACATCTTCATAAAAATGTAAGCACTGGACTTCCTAGGTGGCGCAGTGGTAAAGAATCTGCCTGCCAACGCAGGAGACACAGGTTCGAGCCCTGCTCTGGGAAGATTCCACATGCCACAGAGCAACTAAGCCCCTGTGCCACAACTATTGAGCCTGTGCTCTAGAGCCCGTGAGCCACAACTATTGAGCCCATGTGCCGCAACTATTGAAGCCCACGCGCCTAGGGCCTGTGCTCCACAACAAGAGAAGCCACTACAATGAGGAGCCTGCGCACCACAATGAAGAGTAGTCCCTGCTCTCAGCAACTAGAGAAAGCCCGTGTGCAGCAATGAGGACCCAACGCAGCCAATAAATAAATTAAATAAATAAATAAATTTATAAAAAAAAAATGTAAGCACTGAATATTAATAAAATTAAGAGTGTGAAACAATTTCATGGGAGGATAGAAAAGAAGCATGGATGTGTGCATATGTGTGTGTGATGGGAATACAAGTTCTCATATTCCAAAGTAGGAAGCCAATAGATAATATCTAAAATTGATAGGTGAGAAATGGCAGATGAGCATATTATTCAGAAGCATGGAGGTAAATACCATGAAAATCGGGAAGAAGAGTTGAAAGTGATTGTTTCTGGGATATAATACTTGGGGATAAGAAAAGGGTGAGACAGAAGAGTATACTTTGGGGTTTCTTTATTTCATGATAAATCTTCCTGTACTATTTACTTTTTAAGCTCTGTGCATGTGTTACTTTGGTAAAAATATATTTTACATTAAAAAAAAGAAAGGATTAGATGGCAGCGAGCAAAGGACTGTCTTAGCACAAACATTGCCTCTTTTGTATTCTGCAAAAGTGACTGCTTATCTACATGTTCACTGAAAAAAGCTCAGCATAGCTGGCTGTCCTTCCAGTGCATATAATACAGATTATTCTTGGAAGAGAACACAATAGTTTGAGTGGATCAGCAGTTTTTAGAATGATCATATGCATAAAGAACTAAACTAAGGGAGCAAGTGAGAAAAAAGTAAAGAAAAAAGTAAAAGATGAAAAATATGCTAAATACAAAAGAAAACATCATTTTGTTTTATATTATAAACTATGAAATACTATAAATGTATTATAAAATCCACATTATAATTTATTTGGCTTTATGCAAATAACCACACACATGATAACTGACAAGTGGTTTGCAAATAAAAATACAGCTTCTAAGCTCATTCCTGGAATGAGTAACTCTTCCAACCTAAATTCCTCTTTGATAACTTTACACAGAAAGGAACAAAATAACAAATGGAAACTATCAGCCTTTTCAAAATCTATTTTAATATGTCTAGAGTATTCAAAGTAATTTGAATACATTTGCTCCTTAACACTGGCAATGAAAAACTGAGAAATGAGAGCTGAAAACTGTTCAGATATGGTTAAATCTCTTGTTTTGCAACAGATATTTCCATTGGAGCATCGTCACTTCAGTCTATGATTCCCTCAACTCCTATACCCATTTTCTATTAGGAAATAAAGTATCTTTTTAAGAAAAAAGAAATGAATATGCTTTTGTCCTTATTTAATATCTATGATGAAGTATTTTTACCAAATTTGCAAATGAAAGATAACTTATATTAAGAAGATAGAATCAGCATTCAAAATGACATTGAAAGGAATGCAACAAGAATATAAATGTAAAGTCTCCTATTGAGGTTTCAAAAAAATCAGCTGCAAAATACCCTACATATTAGGGGATACATGGTTTGATGATACACTCTATAAAGAAATCATGAAGTATTGACCCAAAGCAATTACAATATTAGGAATTGTTAATGAAATAAAAGTATTCAATTAAGTATATAATAGTTCCATTGTATTCTACTCAAAATTTTCCCACAGATTATGTTTAGTTAGAATGTGTTTAAAAAAATAATATTTATACCAGGATAATTGTGAAGAACAATATCGTTGGCGGCTCAGTTCTCTTGTGGGGTAGCCATGCAATTTGGTCGGGGGTAAACCAAAGTAATCATCCTCCGTCTCTCATAGTGATAATTTCAGGTAATCCAGACCTAAGGCCAATCAGAGCATGGCATTCCCCTGAAGCCAGGGGTGGGTTCCAGGGTGGGTCAGTCAGCATGAAATTTACCATCGTTCCATGATGGTAGTAATAATCATCTCTCTCAAGGGACACAAACATGGAAGCATGTCCTTCTGATCATCGCTGGCAACCACACTAAAATCACAGCGGGAGCCTACCTAAACATAAAGCCTACAGAAAGACAGAAAGAAGCTCTTGCCTCCCAACAATCTATTTTTAATAGGAGCCAGGGAGATTCTTTTAAAATATAAGCAAAACGATGTCACTCCTCTGCTCAGAAGCCTGAAATGGGGTTTGATTTCATTTTGAATAAAAGGCCAGGTCCTTACAAATGTTTATAAATCCTACATGATCTGGTCCCTTGTCCTCTCTCTTCCTTATCTGAGATGATCCTTCTTTTTCATACTCATTTCCTGCCAGTATATTGGACTTTGCTCTTCCTAGAATATTCCAGGCACTGTCTCACCTTGGGGTCTTCTCTTAAGCTGTTTCTCTGCTCTTCCCTCAGATACCCCCTGCCCACCTCCTATGTACACCCCCAATAAGGACTTCATTTTTAAGTCTTTATTCAAATCTCAATGAAAGGTACCCTGATACAGCCACCTTCTACCCCACTCCCAACAATCTCAGTCCCCTTTCCTTGTTCTACTTTTTTTTTAACTTAAAAGCACTTACTACATTCTAACCTATTATATAATTTTTAATTTTTTTAATATTTGTTATTTACCCTCTGTCTCTCTCCATTGGAATATAAGCTCTAGAACAGCAGTTTCTTTGGGTTGTAACATATCTCAGGTGCCTAATACAAATGCCTGGGACATAGTAGGTGCTCCCCAAGCATTTGTTGAAGGATGAATGTGTAACTGAGCTGCTGGATCACCCACTTGCTGGAGACTGATTTTGGACTTGCCAGAGATGTGAGCAAAGTTGTTTCCTTTACTGCTTTATACATTTGGAGTAAAAATATCTTTTTTAGACAACTGAAAGCAAACTAATTATTAAGATAGTGAAGAATGGGGGATTCTTACCAGAGGAAGAATGTTTAAAGGAGTTGGAGATGTTTACACTGTGGAAAATCAGTGAAGAACATGTTAGTCATCTTCTAATCAATAAAGGGCTGTCAAGTAAAAAGAGGAATTAGGCATATTATTTATTGTTCCACAGAGTAGAATGGATTGAAGTTATAGAGATTTCGACTTAGTGTAAGAATGGACCTTCTAACAACAAAACTGCCTCACCCTGGAATGAGCTGTCTCACTCATGCTTTAGTCAGCTTTCTGTTATTGTGAGTGTTCAAGCAGAGGCTGAATACATCCATGGTCAGAGAGAGAATAGAAGAGATCATTGCATTTGGCAGTAGATTGAACTCAGTGTTTTTTCGAGTCCTTTTCCATTCTAGAATCAGGTCTGAAGTATTTTGATGTGGGCACTTATAGGATATTTGTTTAACCCATAGAAACATCTACCTATTTCTTCATTCCTTGACTCCCTTTACAAGGATGGACTTTCAGCAGCCATATGTGTATTGTGAAAGTCCAGTCCCTTTGGCCATAGCTGATTAGACCAGGAATGGGCAGCTTGGCAAACTGTTTCAATTTGATTCTTCCACCTAGAAATTGAGAGAGAGGAGCAAATACTCTCAGCTGGTCTTCTTATGTGATTAGAAAGGTAACATCTGAACCCAGAAGTTCAATCCTATTTTACCATATGAGCTAACGAGTGGAGATAACTGGTCTGTAGAAGAAATAAAAGAATGAAGCTGATGCGAAAAGAGAGCAAAACTAAATGAAGGTCTATACTGCCTGGCTAACAGGCTTTCCAGTTCCTATTCCAGTCATTCCTAAGGCCCAATGGTTGTCCTACTCTTGAACCTCTATCAATTTCTCTCTCTCTCTCTCTCCCCCATTAGGTTAGTAAGCTGCTAAAGTTCTTTCTGTTACTTACATCCAGTAAACATTTTATTTTGCTCTTAACCAGTATTTATTTGCATTTATAGGTTGTGGGTTAATAAAGAAAATCTACCATTTACACATAAAGGGTAAAGATAATATTCTCTCTACACATTAATTGGAACTACATACACTGTCAATAGAAAAGAATAAGTTGTATGACATTTTTTGCAGTGCATTAATTGCTTTACCTTCATCACCGTCATATTAGTACTTGACATAAAGTTCTTAAAAATGTGATAACAGTTCTAGAATGAGTATTTTGGAACTTCACCAATATACTATGTATTTCAATTTGGGAACCAAACGTTTTTAAAAAGCAGGAGTGGCACATCAGCGCAAGGGCGGGGCAAAGGGAATTTTCATTAACACCATCCATCAATTACAAGGAGCAGTAACTACAAGGGTTACTCCCTCCACCTCAAAAGTGTAGAGCTACAAAAGAAAACAAGCGTAACTTTTTCGCCAGTTCTCAACTGTGTGAACCAGCCTCATAGAAGTCAGATCTACCCCTGAGATGATTTCACCACTACTACTCTCCTCTTCCTCAGTGCTTGAGAACAGAGGCAGAATTCTGGCAAAAGTTTCACAGCTGGGAGAAAAGCTCTAATTGGTCATGTTTGCTGATTTGCATGATGTAAATACTTCCACCATGGCTGATTTCAAGCTACAAACATGACTAAAGATGGATTTGAGAAGAGATGAACATAGTTGGCTTTTGAGGGTATGTAAAAGGCATCTCCAGCACACCACTTATATAGGCTACCTGGCTGTATCTAGAATCTACTGCCAAGCACATCATTCTGCCTTGAATGCTCTTCTCCTGAACATTTGCAGCATTTTCTCCCTTCCTTCAAGTCTTGCTCAGAAGTGAACTCCCCCCCTGCCACTCCCCCAAAGAAAGGCCTTCCCAGTTCTATTTAAAATAGAAACTCCTCCCTCCCATCACTCTATTCCCTTTCTTACTTTTTTTCTTTTCAGGGATTAACAGCATAACATTATGTTGTATATCTAAATGTTTAATTGATTATTACTTGTCTCACCTCCCCAAATGCAAACTGTATGAAAGTAATACATTTACATTTTTTGTCCTTTGCTGTTCTTCCAGCACTTCGAATAATGCCTGGCACAAAGCAAATAGTCAATAAATCATTATGGAATGAATTAATGAATAGACTTTGTTAAATCAAGTGGTAATCATCTCTCTATTGTACGTGCTTAGCACAGTGCCTGGACCAGAATTGACACTCAATAAAAATGTTTGAATATATGAATAAGTGATTAGATATATAAGACAAATGAGCTAAAGTGGGAAGTTAGAAGAAAGTTTGCTTAGGAATATTATTATTTCTAGTGATTTGCCTGAACAGCAGATGGCAAATCTTTTCTTCCTTATCCTGTTTCATAGTTTGAAAGACTGAAATACAGAAAAACACATTGATTTTACCTACTGATATAAAATGTGTTGCATTTATATAAGGCTAGTACTTCAATTCAGAAATGAAGATTTGGATTTGAACCAGGCTGAGACAATGGAAATTTGAGCACTGGATTGGTAGTTCAGGAGAGCTGGCTCTTGTGTCATTTGCCTAAACTGGGTGGGACATACCACTTAATTTCTTTTCACTAAAAGAAATGTTACAAAATGACATGACTTAGAGGTGGACAGATTTCCTTCCAGTTCAAAAATTCTATGATCAGGTTATCTTATTTAAGGATATAGATTTTCAATTCATTTTTACATGAGGTAAAATATGCAGTTCAAACAAAATTAAGTTTCCGTTCTAGAAGTTACCATTCATGTTGTTGGTGGTGAGCCAAAGTTATTTAACTAATGCAAGTTTAAATGCATGTAAAACAGCTGACCATATGGAATAAGAGATATTCATTCATTCGTTTAAAAAGTATGTATTCATACAATACATATTTATTTATTCAATAAATATTTATTCATAAATATTTATTTAACCATCCTTTTTAATAGTGTGAACTGCTCCCTTAGCATATTTGATCCTCTTTACCCTACTTTCATTTTTTTGTAACATCTTCCAATATAATAAACAATTTCCTTCTGTATTCTGTATATTCTTTATTGTCTTTCTTCCTCCCTCAAAAGTCCCTCACCCTGGACACTCACAAGGGAAAGCTCTTACTTTGTTCACCAGTGTATCCCAAGCATTTAGAACAGTACCTGGTTCTATAAAATATTAATCTTATTAACAATAAATATTTATTAAATGAATGCATTTACACTTTCTATGTCTCAGACACTATTTTAGGAAATAGGAATATAGTAGAGAACAAAACAAAGACTCTACTCTCAAAGAACTTACATTCTAGAGGAAGTGACAGTAAAAAAAATAAAAATATACACATATGTACATGTATGCATATATATGTATACATACATATATATGTCAAAAATACTGCTATATGGGAAAATAGTAAGGCAGGGTAGAAAGAGGGTAATAAATGAGAACTGAGTGATATGTTTCAATAGGGAGATCAGGGAAGGCCATTCTGATGAAGTGACATTTAAGCAGAGACTTAAAAGGAGATAAAACAGTATGAGACTTCAGGTATAATACTCCATATGGAAATATATGGAAATTTATTGACTGTGGCTATTCAAAATTTTTGAAAATTAAGTTATTTAACATATAACTTATTGAAAATTTACCATGTCTCAATCTCTATGTGAGGAACTGAAGCCACAAGGATGAAAACAAGCAGAGTAACAAAACAACCCAACTCTCCTCAACCTCAAGTAATTTGGCTTCTTGTAGAGAGAAGAGATAGGAAAATCAGTTATTAAAATGCAGCTCTAGTATAACCAGAAGCATAAAAGAGATTCCCTGAAACCCATAGATGTTGTTTCAGGGGACTCCGAGGAGCCTGGTCCTTTATATCTCAGCATAGAAAAACTTCAGCGAGAGGCAAAGTGATAGATAAGTGATTTATTAGAATAGGACACTTGTGAGGCTTATAAGTGGGCAGGCGAGAAGGTGCCAGGCTGAGAACTTAGTGGGTTACAATTTTATAATCAAAGGAAAAATGCTGAGATGGGAAAAGACCTTCTTTGTCTTTTTTTGAGTAGACATCATGCTTCCATCATTAGTTACTCCTCCAGGCTGGGTAGAGGAGTTCTTTGTCCTTACATGGTCAGGCCAGGACTGTCACAGCACTATGGAAATTATTGTTTTTTATGTGTGCAGAGAGCATGTCCTAGGGGTCAGTAACTTACTGAGCTCACTGGGCAGGATGTGGGTCTCATGCCAACATTGTTTCACTGTTTGGGGGCATGTCTCCTGCTTTTGTTGCATGGTTTTGTTGCTAAGCAAACCTGCTTTCTTGAGTAATCATTAACTTACAGGGGTCTCCCATATTTTTTTACTTACAATCCCCAGTGGGATTAACTATTTAATCACCTACTTTATCCCTTGACTCTGTCCTTATCATCCCTACACATTTTGGTGGGCATGTGGGTTTGAAAGGGTTGGTGATCAGGTTCTCTGGGTGCTTGAAGCATCAATCCTCAGGCTGCCAATAGATGAGGCAGGGAAAGACATTACAGAGAGAGGAAACAGTATATGTAAAACAGGGCGTCAGGAGAGAGAATAAAGTGCTTGGAACCTGTACACAGAGAGGCAATAATGGTGTTGAAGATTTTGTTGTGAGGAATGTAGAATGAAGAGGGAACCTGATACTGAAATGTTCATGCTTGCCAAGCTAAGGAGTTTGAACCTTATCCTAAAGTCAACGCAACAGGAAGCTGTCTGAAGGTTTTAGCTGCAGGAAGCTGTCTGAAGGTTTTAGCTGCAGAGGACGTGAGGTTCCTACAAGATGTTTGGGTAGAAACTCAGGGTAGACATTTACAAGTTTAACTTTTTGGAAATTACAAGGTGGTTTCATAAAACTGTTGCCCACTTGAGACTCTTGTTATCTCAGAAGAGGGGAAAAAGCCGATATAATCAATTCATAGTTTCTCCTCAAAACTGAAATACATAAAGCTCCAAGATATTTATGTCAGTAGCTCTTTTATGACACTTGGTATAGCCCGGAAACTATCTTTAATTTGAAGCTTCTATAATAGGCCAATTGGACATTTTCCCACTGATATTAAAAGCAACTCTTTTGCTCCTTTCCTGTTTGTCCATTTCTGTTCCCCTCTAACCATAAAAGAACTTAATTATAGGAATGAGATCACTAAGCAATTGAAACTAACTCCTGACTTTTGCTCTCCGGAATGCACAGCATGCCTTGTATAACCTGTTGATTCTTTTCCTAGATAAAAAGAAGTAAGAATGAAGAATTAAGTAGTTAAAGAATGATTAGCTCTCTACTCCCAACAGCTCCCTAGTCTTGCAGGCAGATCACTCAGGCAAGATAACATCTGAAGAGTGAGTAAGCCAGTCTGCACTCAATGGAGAATGATCAGAACCCAACCTCCTGCCGTGATGATTCACTGAGATTCTTCCGTTTTTCTCCCCCTTTGAAAACTGTCATGGCTGAGCAGAATCTGCGGAGTTGGTCTCTAGACACAAGTCCACTATCTCCTCAGACTGCAGGCCTTTCTGATTAAAGCAACTTCCTTTTCTACTGACACTTGCCTCTAGAATTATTGACTTTTGAGCACTGAGCAGCTAAACCTGAGTTGAGTAACAGTACTTATGCTAATAATATGATAATGTTATTTAATGCAGTGGACAACAAGAAGCATAGCTTATTTAAATCTCATCAAAAGCTGTCCCTTTTTCATATTTTCTACCAATACAGAGAAGTTTCTTGAGTTTTAACAGCAGCAAACAAAATCTTGTCCCCGAAGGGTAGAAGAATTTGCCACACCAAATATGCCACTTTGGCATAAGGATGATTTTTGAGCTGAAGGCAATTGAGAGGAAGCACATACAAGAAAAGTCCTCTGTTCTTCCCCTACTTGTTTAAAAGCAAGGCAACAGTTTACAAATATGTCCCTACTGGAGACAAATTTAGACTCTTATCAGCCCAGATGCGTACCAGAGGAAACAGCATAACAAAGTTTATTAACTAGCCTTTAGTTACCCAGATACAGTATTTACCTTCTAGCAATTTGAGACCTAGAGATTCAATGTCCTTTTTCTTTGCCTTGTTACTTCCCTAAAAATTTATTATTCCTTTGTTAAAGTGCTGTATAAACCCATGGTCTAGACATCCCTTTGAGTTACTAATCCTTGAGTTTCTCCGTTCATATGTGGAATATACATGTTAATAAACTTCTGCTTGTTGCTCTCTCATTGATATGTCTTTTGTTAGTCTAATTTACAGGCCCAAGTTGGAGAACCTAAAATGGGCAGAAGAAGAGATTATTTCTTCCCCACATTCCTTTGGACACATGGATATAGGTAAATAAATGTCAGCCTGGCCACTCTGATGTTATATGTGCTTTGGAATGCAAAGTGACCAGTCGGGGTATATTTTAAGCTAAGGTTTTAATAGCTTGTGAAATATGTCTTTGGAACATTTTTATACTCGTCAAGTATATGCATATCTTCTGGATTTCCTTCCCAAAATACTAAAAAAAGAAAAAAAAGAGCATTTAAAAGCTACAATAAAAACTTAAAAAAAACCCTCCACAATACTGAGATTTTGTGAATTTTAGAACTTCTGAGGTTGAGCCAGACTTGAATAAAGTTCATCTTCCGCAAAAGAATTCCTTAGTTACAAACAGTACAAGTTAATTGTCTAAGTGTAAGTGGAATGTTTAAAATAACATTAACTATAGGACTTCCTAGGTGGCACAGTGGTTAAGAATCCGCCTGCCAATGCAGGGGACACAGGTTCGAGCCCTGCTCTGGGAAGATTCCACATGCCACGGTGCAGCTAAGCCTGTGCGCCACAACTACTGAGCCTGTACTCTAGAGCCCGTGAGCCACAACTGTTGAGCCCATGTGCCACAACTATTGAAGCCCACGTGCCTAGGGCCTGTGCTCCACAACAAGAGAAGCCACTACAATAAAGAGTCTGCACACCACTATGAAGAGTAGCCCCCACTCTCAGCAACTAGAGAAAACCCGTGTGCAGCAACGAAGACCCAATGCAGCCAATAAATAAATAAAATAAATAAATTAATTAAAAAAATAACATTAACTATAAACTATTTCTAAGCACCTTCAACACCCTCAAATACTTCAGAAGTAGATAATTTGCATACAATTGATATGCTAATTATGGTTAATTTATGAATAATTCTTATCTATTCATTCAGTCAGTCCCCTAAGGATTTTTATTAGTCAACATATTGTTAGCTGGAAGAGTTTGAGTTGCTTAAGACTTGACAGCTGAATGAATAAGGCAAAATGGTGAAATGTTTTCTGCCTTTCATCTTTGTCAAATGAACTTGGACATTTCCCCTTTCTTCACTGACTATTCCATCTTGTTTAGTACCTTTTTGCTTAGGACCCAACAACATTATGTCTGCTGAAAATATCCACCAAAGAGGCCATAGAGTGATTTTTTGAAGACATAATTACTTACAATATTATGGTTTCCATTTTATGTGGTTCAAGACACACTAACTCAAAATATGTGACCTTGGCATATCAAATATCTTAAACTGAAGGATTTTAAGAAAAGGGCAGAAACAGGAAGATCACTCTGACTTCCCACCACCCCCTCCCCCTCCTTCTCTGAAACTTCCACCTGAAAGATACTCTCCCTGTACCAGAAAGAAAGACAACTTCTTTACCAGAGATGGGGAATTTGTGGTCAAGAAATCTGTACAAAGTTTGTTAAACTTACCCTTACCTTCCTAGTTATTTCTTCACCCCTTACTACCCCTAGCCCAAACTGCTTTGGTCAATTCTTCACAAACTTCCTGTTTCTTTGTCTGAAAGGAATAACAGCTTCCTGCTGTAGTCACTTCTCCAGGTCTTCGTTCTCTTGTGAAGGCTCCCGGTGCACGTAAAAATTCAGTAAAATTTGCATACTTTTCTCCTGTTTATCTTTGTCAGTTTGATTTTCAGACCCATCCAGGGACCCTAATTGAGCCGAGGAAAACTTTTTCCTCCCCACGACATCTTTCCAGCTCCCAATTTAATCCAAAATTTAGGGGGAAAAAAATCACCTAAACCTTGCCCAATACATTTTCCTCTAGTGACTATTTGGAAGCCTTTCATTGACAAAAAAAGCAGTGCTCCTACCTTGCTTTTATCCTAAGGGTGAACTTAGCCTGGTTATTGGTTAATTCAGTATTAGCCACTATAGTAACCAATGTGATAAGATTTTCACAGATAATGTCCTGGACCAGCCAGAGGAAAACAGAGAGTCAGAACTTACCTTTAGGAATAGATGCCTAAGGCTTTCAGTGCAGGGTTATTGTAAGGGTGACTTTACCTGCAGCCCAGAAATATAAATTTACAATAGATACTGTATGTGAGTATGTTTCTGGTTATCCAGTCTCCCTTAGAAAATTTACCTGTGCTATCCTAGTACTCTGATGTTTGAAAATGTCATGCCCTTGTTATATGAAAATGACAGGACTGAGCTATGCTTTGAGTTATTTATTTGAAGCCGGTGAAAGGTGAGAGATCCAGTCACTCTTTTTTCTCCTGTTCCTCTTATAAAAGGTAGCATACATCCTTGAGATGGATGACTTAGAATAGAGTTTATCTATTGAATGCTCCCCATGTGTAAGGCATGTACCAAGTAGTCATGAGTTACAGAGGGATCAGTTTGAATTATGCCCTTGAGAAGTTATTGTGGGGGGCTTTCCTGCCACTAAAGGTAAAGTTGGTGTGAATCACCAATGTCCACTCCTGGGAGCTTAGATTCTCATGATCTATTCTTCCTCCAGTTCCTATGTCTATATTTCCTTCATCTGTATACCTTGCACAAACATATATGTGAAATTCAGTATGTTGTTTAGTTTACATAGTAAATCAGTTTCCACCAAGTATTCACAAGATTGATCCTGAATATTTAGATTTGATAATGAAGAGTTATATTGCAACAACTTTTTTTTTTCTTCTCTTTCTCCTTGATTTCTGTACTCTCTCTCCTCTCTGTAGGAGCAAAACAAAAAATCCTTCCTCTCTCATGCATATAGTTTTAGTAAGCATCATTTATTGCTTCAACATGCCTTTGGGGATCTCATTCTAAACACCAAGAAATAATTCTTCCAAATAATACTGTGCTTTGTTCTTCCCAAGAGAAATTCTGATGAATATATTTTTCTCCCCTTCACTATAGGAGTATGAGAGAGAAGTTTTAAAAGGTAGATTTTCATTACTTAAAGAAAGCTTTTTTTTAAAAGAAATTTTATTGAGATACAGTTAATATACAATAAACTGCATATATTTAGAATGTAAAATTTGGTATCCCAATCTCCCAATTCATTCCCCCCAACCTTCCCCGTTTTCCCGCTTGGTGTCCATATGTTTGTTCTCTACATCTGTGTCTCTATTTCTGTCTTGCAAACCGGTTGATTTGTACCATTTTAAAGAAAGCTTTTAATTGCTACTCAAAAAAACTCTGAAGCCCTATGTTCCCAACTCAGCCCAACAAAACTCCAATCAAAGCTACAATCTATCACCTTCTCTTTCCTACACCTGAACAGTTGAGTACCACTAGTGAAAAAATCTCCCAGTCTTATAGATGGTGCCATGATAGAATCATATTTTTAAAACTCAATTGGATCCTCAGCTTCCCCTACTAATCCTTGATTTGTACTTAGCCTTCTCTCTCTCAACTCCAAATTGGCATGTCTTATCAAATTCTCCATTCACTTTCAGGCCATTTTCACTGAGAAAACTGAGGCCATATTGTATAATCTCTAGTAACTTGCAGATTTCTCACCTTTGAAATAATCTAAATAAACCATTCACACTTACTCCTTTCCTCTAATTTTGAGGATGAAGGGTGCTTCTTGCAGTTTCCTGATGCTATACCATCTAGGTCCTTGATCTGTCAATGACTCTCCCTCTCCTATCACTAAATTTTTTTTAGGGGCAGGCATCTTCTCTTAACTCAGTTGACTTTTCTGACCACTGTTCATATTCATATTAACTCTACACTCCACAGTATCTATGTAAAAACAGATCTGAATATGGAACCAACCTTCTAAAAATTCTTTAATGGTTCCCTTTCACTGTAGGTAAAGTCCAAGCTTATTCACACGTGGTATGCAAACTCTTCATTGTGTTGAGCCTCAGACACTCCCAGTCTCCCACTTTCTGCTTCAGACCAATAGGACACCAATAGTTCCTGTACCTAGAATGCCATTCTTGTGTCAAGGCTCTTGTTTACACCTGTTTATGACCTTCCCAACTTTCCCACATTACACCACACTACACCACACCTGTCCTTTGCCTGATTAATTTATGCTTACTTTATTAGAGTCATTTCATACAACACTTTCACTAGAAAATCTTTCCTTTTTTGCTGTAATAATACCCTGTGGCTCTCCATCACCCATTTTTATCTATTGTTTTCTAATCATCTCTTTAAGCCTGGGCCCCCCAACTGCACCAGTACACATACCTTGCAGGTCTTTGAGAGTAGAAACTACATTTTTTTCACTTTGATCTACCAAATCTGTTACTGTATTGCAATATGAAACTCTGAATTTTTACTGTGAAATATTTCATCCATACCATACACAAATGTTCTTAAACAGTTTAAAGAATGTTAATGGAATTAATACCCCCTGGGTTAAGAAATAATGGCCAAGATCCTGAGTGAGTCTCTGGTAGCAATAAGGTTCACCAGGCTGGGCATCTGGCACAGCTATAATGCGGACAAGGTCTTTGAGCTACAGCAGAAATAATGTCCACAGGGAGTGGACCACTCTATATGTATTTTTTTCTAAGATTGCTATGTTCTATATCTAGTTCTCAGAGTAATCAAACTGAACATACTTCTATATAGTGAAGTCAGGGTTCTCAGATAATACAGCAGGGGAAAACAGAAACTTCACTTGTAAATAGTCAAGACAAGTCAATCACAGATAAGAAGCTGGGCTAGGCTCATTAGTACCCTTAGCCATAAAGAGTAACTGAAAAAAAAAAAAAAAAAAGAGTAACTGAGACCTGACTTACTCTCCTGCCATTAAAATAAAAGAAAAAAAACAACACACTAGAAAACTTGAAAAAATGTAAACAGACAACTGTTTTCATACACTGGGCAACAAACAGTGCAGGACTGAGAAAAGGGAAAAAATGAGGTGAGCCCTATGATCTCTCCAACTTGTGCCTGAAGACATTTCTGAAATACGGTGAGGAGAGAGTTAAGCAAAGCACAATCTGACAGTCTCACTTAGTTGAGGTGACAGATATCAGATTTAGGAGAGGCTAAATCACTTGAAATTTGAACTGATGAGAAACTGGAGAGGAAGGAGAGCAGAGAAAGAGCTCTAGAAATCTGCAAATGTTACCCTAGAGTCTGCTGGTGAATACTGAGCTACACAGGCATAGAATAAAACTCCATAAAGCTGGTCAAAGAATGATTGAGGACATGTAAGCTGAGTAATGATCATTGCTCTCACAGGGCTGGGTTCTAATAAGCCATAGTAGAGTCCTCATTGAATTTCCTACACATTCACTAGAGACCCCTGAAATGTCATGCTTTAATGGTAGGGCTAAACAACCCTTAGTGTTAAGATTGCTCTTGACCCTCCCTGACCAAGCTACAAGAAAAACCATGAAAGAGTCAAATTGATCCAAAAGTAATTTAAATGTCTACCAAACAGAATTCAACTCTCTTTAAAAGACAACAAAACACAGACACATGACAACATAAAATCTGCTATGTCCAAAACTCAATACAAAATTACAAGACATGTAAACCAGCAGAAAAATGAGACTCATATCCAAGAGAGATGTCAATCAATAGGAATATACCTCAAAATTATAGAGATGATGGGTTTTTAATGGATACTTTAAACAGTGATTATAAATATGCTCAAGTATTTAAAGAAAAAAATAAATATGACATAAATAAAAGATATAAAAAGATTATTTTATATAAAATTATTTTTATGTAACATATATAACCAAGAAATAAAAAATCCCATGGAAGTTCTAGAGCTAACAAAGATAATAGTTGAAATAAAACATTTGGAGGATAAGCTTAATGGAGTTTTTAGACACTGCAGAAGAAAAGATCAATGAACTTAAAGACATAAAATTCAATAGAAACTAAACAAACTTATATATAAGAAGGAAAAAAAGAATGAAAAGAATGAACAGAGCTTCAGTGACCCATGGTATGATAGTAAATATCTAAAACCTGTGTAATTGAAATTTTGAGTTGGGAAGGGAAGACTGCAAATAATTGAAAAATTAATGACTGAAAAATTTCCAAATTCGATAAAAACTATTAACCCACAGATTCAAGAACTCAACAAACACCAAACATGGGCTTCCCTGGTGGCGCAGTGGTTAAGAATTCACCTGCCAATGCAGGGGACAGGGGTTCGATCCCTGGCCTGGGAAGATCCCACATGCCACAGAGTAACTAGGCCTCTGTGCCACAACTACTGAACCTGCACTCTAGAACCCATGAGCCACAACTATTGAGCCCATGTATCACAACTACTGAGGTCCATGCCCCACAACAAGAGAAGCCACAGCAATGAGAAGCCCACGCACTGCAACAAAGAGTAGCCCCTGCTGGCTGCAACTACAGAAGTTCGCGCAGCAATGAAGACCCAATGCAGCCAATAAATAAATACATACATAAATAAATAAAATTAAAAAAAAAGAACTCAACAAACACCAAGCATGATAAATACACAAAAAACCCACACGAGCCATATCAAAATCAAGTTATTGAAAATCAGTGATAAAGAGAAAAATCTTAAAACCAGCCAGAAGAAATAATCATTACAGACTTCTTACCAGAAAAAATTGCAATCCAGATGATATGCAATGACATCTTTAAAGTGTTGAAAAAATTCCTTTCAAACTAGAATTCTATATCCAGGGAAAATATCTTTCAAAAGTTAAGGAAAATGAAATTCTATTCCAGACAAACAAAGCTGATCAAATTATCAGCATATCTGTACTATAAGAAAAATCGTCCTCAGATAAAAGGAAAATTATACTAAAGGGGAATTGAATCTTAGTAAAGGAATGAAAAGGTAAATATGTGGTATATTTAAAGATTTTTTTTCTCATTTTAAAAATTTCTTCAAGATATAATTAATTGCTTGAAGCAAAAATGAATCACAATTTATTAGACCCAGGGAACTGAGGAGGGTGCACAAGGCAGCCTTCACATAGCATAATGCTTAGTCCAGAGGAGAGCAACTAACAGTCACCATAAGATGGGGTGAGTGTCATGATAGGCAAGGCTTGGGTGCCATGGTTGATTCATCTTGCATAGAAACAAAAGAAGACTTTAGAATCTCTCTCTGCATTTTCAAACAGGGTGTGGGGGGTGGGGAGGTGGGGGGAGGAGGCTTGGTGGAGGGAAAACCACTGTTATCTTCCCCTGATCTCTCAAAACTTAGTTCTTTGCCCTTTGAAGCCCAAACCTGAATTACTTGGTATTTACATTGAATAGTTCCTTAGCAACCATACAAAATTGCTTTAGTAGAGATGAAAATTAAACAAACCTCAGCTATATCAAAATATTATTATATAAACATATCTCAAAGATTTTTAAAAGTTAAATTTATAGTCACCACAAATCATTTCAAAATGGCCAATGATGTGTTAGTGATTATAAATTTTTCAAAACAATAAAAAAAGAATTCAACTTATGCCAGCAAATATTTACCATAATTGCTTACTGAGCATATTGTAATGGGTTATTGCCCCAGTAGAGAGCAGCAGTTGGGAAGAAGGCTTTGGTAGGGATCTATGGTCAGAAAATGTGTCGGGGTCCAGGAAATTTAGCCAAGCTAGAAGACAGATGTGGCTGGCTCTGAAAGGATTGTGATGATAAGCTCCAGAGTCCAGAAAATGGGGAAGGTATGATTGCTGGAAGCAGCAGAGTTCAGGGACAGAGGAAGAGAATGAGTTTGTTGAAAACTTCTTTGAAATTGTCCTCTGACAATCCCTGTCCCCTCCCCTACGTTCTTGCAGAGAACGGAAAGCTGCTGGGCTATAGATAGGCAACAGGGAGAATCACAGCTCTAGCCTGCAAAGAGCTGGAATTGATACAAAGCGTGAAAGCCTATATGAGAATTACAGAATAGTCTTTATGTCAACACTCTAATAAGATACTCTAAGAACACATATACTCAGCCTTAAAAAGGAAGGATATTTTGATACATGATACAACATAGATGAACCCTGAAAACATTATGCTAAGTAAAATAAGCCAGTCACAAAAAGAGAAATATTGCATGTTTCCAGTAATATGAGGGGCCTTAAGTAGACAAACTCATAGAGACAAAAAGTAGAATAGTGCTTGCCAGGGCCTGAGGGAAGTGGGGAATGGCGAGTTACTGATTAATGGGTACAGAGTTTCAGTTTGGGACGGTGAAAAATCTGGAGGCAGATCATGGTGATGGTAGCACAACAATACGAATGTACTAAATGCCACTGAATTGTACATTTAAAGTGGTTAAAATTATAGATTTTATATTATGTATCTTTCACCACAATAAAAATAACCTATGTATGAGCATTGACTTATTTATTTAACATTAGTGAACACCTACTATTAGGGTCGCCAGATAAAATACAGGACACTCAGTGAAATTTGAATTTCAGAAAAACAATGAATAATTTTTTTTAGTGTAAATATGCATCTTAGAATATTTGGGACCTACATATATTAAAAAAAAGTACAGTAAAACCTTGGTTTGGGAGCATGATTCATTCTGGAAATATGCTTGTAATCCAAAGCACTTGTATATCAAAGCGAATTTCCCCATAAGAAATAATGGAAACTCACAATTCATTCCACAACCCAAAAGTATTCATAGGAAAATGATTATAATACACTAATATAATACAAAATAATAAAGAAAATATAAAATATAAAGAAAAATAAACAAATTAACCTGCATTTACCTTTTAAAACCTTTGTGGCTGGTGTGAGGGAGACGAGAGAGGAGGGTTATTATGCAGGACGACTTTCACTATCACTAACGGAATCACTGCTCTCTATTGGCTCAACGGAATCTTTTTCTTTTCGTGCAGCTTTAACAAGGGACCTATCCAATGACACTTACTTTTGCCTCCTTTTGAGGATTTCGCGGAAATGTGACATTGCATTGTTGTTAAACAGATTCATCACTCGCACTGCTACAGCCTTATTCAGGTGGTGCTTTTATACAAAATTTTGCAGTTTCCCACATTTTACACATCTCCCTAATCTCATTTGAAGTGAGCAATTTCTCCGCCTTTTTCTCCTCCTCCTCTGCAGACAAGATCTCCTCCATAACCTCTTGCTGTTGCTCGCGATGCAGATCCATCAGTTCATCAGTGGTCAGCTCCGTTGGCTCAGTTGTGATCATGTGACTTTCAGCATCATGTACTACTCGTATCACAAGACATCGCTCGTTTATCAAGTTAAAATTTATTAGAAATGTTTGCTCGTCTTGCCAGACACTTGCAGAACACATTACTCACAATCCAAGGTTTTACTGTATTTGTTTTCTGAAATGGGCCATATTTATACCAAAAAACTCATTGTTTATATGAAACTCAAATTTACTGGGAATCCTGTAGTTTTATATGCCAATATAGAAAAATTACCTACTATTCATCAAATATTGTGCTAGGAGCTGAAATATATGAGGTGTAAGATATGATTCTGGACTTTGAGTAGTTTTCTTAAGTTATGGTGATGCTTAGCTATGTTAGCAATACGAATTCTATCTTTATATAAAAGTTACTAAGTGTAACAGTGATACACCTTCCAAAAAAGTCTTGGAGTTTTAATTTTTAAATGATTAGGGAAAAAAGCTTAATGCTAATAAAACAAACAAACAAACAAACAAGAAAACACCTATGAATTCACTCCCAGTATTTGCAGTGTTTACGTGTAGCGTGGTCACAGTGTTGCTGTAGTGTAATTTTTTTTATTCTTCTTATTTAAAAAAACACAATTAAAGGGAAAGGTTTTTTTTTTTTACCTTATTTCTTTATAAGAAAAGCACATCTCTATTTGAGACTATAATAATGCTTCTTTACTATATTTCAGTATTTAAATTTGGATTTTTGATGTGTATATATATATATACATATATATATGTATTTTAAAAATAACAAATGCCACTCTTGTTCAGTCAGTATTGCAATATACCACTGATCTCCCTCCCATTTATAATTTCAACTTCCTGCTATCTATCCCTTTTGGATTAATCTTCCTAGTACATACTCTGATATTGTTACTTTCTGTCCCCAAATCTTCAATGACTCCCCTCTACTTTACTAATACGTGAAGTCTTGGGCTTGGATTTCAAGGTCCTCCATAACTCACTCCTTTCCTCACCTCATTTTACTTTTCCGTTCTTATCTCACTCCTCTAGTGAACTCTGTCTTCCAGATACTGAATTATTTTGTCCTTCAATATGTTTCTGTCTTTTGACCTCTGCCAAAAATGTCTATTCTCCTAGCTCATTTCCTTCCTTGAAATCTTTTCCATTTTTAGCATAGTGGCTTTCAAATGGTTTTTGTTTTGTTTTGTTTTGTTTTGTTTTACTGAGACCCACTGAAAGAAATGTATTTTACTTACAGCCCAACACACACACACATATATGTACATAAAAATAACATGGAACAAAATTTTCATGAAAGTATATTTTCCCTTAGTCATAGAAACTTTCTTCTTGACTGTACTATACTCTATTCTCTACCAGTCCATTTCGTTAAAAGAAAATGCTAATCTCATCTCACTAGATTGATTTCTTGACCCAATTATGGATTACTATTCTCCAGTTGGAAACACTGCCTTACTACGTACCTAAAATGTCCCCTCCTGTATGAAGACATTTATCCCCCTAATCAGAAACAATCATTCCTTTCTCTGTACCCTGATAAGGACTTTTTACTACTGATGGACTTATTAACACAAGACCTGATGTTATAGCTATTTGTGTGCATTTTATGCCTTCTTGTATGATTATAAACTTCTTGAGAGTAAGGTTGATATTTATTTTGTGTCCTTTTTGGCATCTACAATATAGTAGATTCTCACTGGAAATTAGTCAAATGAAAGAAACCTGATATTAGTCTTTATATGCCTCATCTAATCTACCCCAAAAGATTTGTCTCTTCTTTAGCTGTATCTGATTTAGGGACATGATGATGAAATTATTCACTGAGGTGTTCTCTATTATCTGTAATCACTTAATAATGCTCTTGAGTAATTCGTCCAGACATGCCTATTCTTATAAAACCTCCTATGCTAGGTCATATTTCTATGTTGGTCCCTTATGTGGGGTAGTAATTTTTATAGTACTTCTGAATCTAATCTGATGCAGGGTAAGGCTGAGAAATCCAATTCTAGTTTTATAGCAGGTAGGAAGAGCTCTGGTATATTAGTATCTTCAATCTCTCTTATTAGAACAAAATAATTAAAGGTATGGTAGTAAAGGGAAAAAATGAAAAGAAAAGCAAACCACTTGAATAGAGAATAACATTTTTCAGAAAAGCAGTACTCAGTAACATGAAAACATTCAAAGGGGGAAATCCTTTAAATATTGTTTAAAAAAAACTTCAAAGAGGATACCCAAGTCATGCAACAGTTTTTTAACATGAAAATCTTCAAAGAATACATTTCCCATGCAATGCTTAAAATTCTCAAAGGGGGCTCCCTCTGGAGTAAAACTCTTTGAAGGTGAAATCTCTTCAATCGTATGAGTTTTTTCAAAGAGAAAACCTTTTCCAAATTTTCTTTAAGCCATAGACATTCTTTAAGGAGGAATTATTTCTGAAATAGAAAAACTCCCTTTTCAGTGAAATATGCATTTTTAGATTTCTTCAGGTGAAACCCTTAAAAATAATGAATATAAAATACTACCAATAATATATACTACATTAAGTTTGGTGAGAGAAAGTAAGTTCTTGTCAGCATTGTCTGTAATGTACAGATAACATTCATTTTAATGTTAAAAAATGTAAATGCCTTAAGATTATTAGATGTATTGACTTAATTAAAATAGGGGAACAAAAATATTTTTTTCTAGGATCTTCCTTTTGGTCCAAAAGGACAGCAAGAAGAAGCTTATTATGTGTGGCTGGACTTAATTTCTAGCTTTTCTACTTAATGTAACCTTTGATGAGATCTTACCAGCAGTTTCTCTTCAACTATCTATTATAAAGCTAATTTTGCAGGTTACCATGATGTCTGTAGAGAAAAATTGCCAGATATCTTGGATTAGATTCATTGTTCCCAGAGCCCAATATTCTGTCAGTTGTACCAGAAGATGTGCTTTTGTTGCCTGGCCATTTATTTATTTATTTATTCATCAACAAATATTTATTACATTTACAATGTGCCATTTATTATATTGTGTATCATCACTCATGCCATCAATATAAGAAACTTGGGTATTTGCCCACCAAATAGTCTCTTTCTCATTTTCATTTCTCCAGAAGCTGCTGGGTTTAGTCACTAGAAGGACCAAAACAGGAGGAGGTGTTTTCAACCACACATTTAATTTAGGCCTTGACCCCCACTCCAGACTAGGCTTCCAGCCTATCTTTGTATCTCTAGAATATGCATTCAATTTTTCTGGTAAGCAAAAGAACTATTTACCAGGATTTCTAGGCTTAGCACAACACAATACTGGCATCAGTTTTGACACGTGTTGCATGTGATACAAAATGATCACTTTGCTTTGTAAAATAGCAACATCATTGGAATATAAAAATTAATGGACTAATACACTTCATCTCTGTAATGTTCTTCCTCCAAATCTATAACCTTAGTCTAATTATGACACAGTAGACATACTCAAATTAAGAGATAGTGTGTAGAATTCCTGACCACAAATCTTCATAAGTGTCTGTTAGTCAAGATCATGAAAAAACAGGGAAAGACTTAGAAATTGTAACAGGTTAGAAGGAAACTAAGGAGTCACTATGACTAAATGCAACGTGGTGTTCTGGACTGGATCCTGGACAGAAAAAGCGCATTAGTAGAAAAATTGGTGAAATATAAATACAATTTGTAGCTGATTTAATAGTGTTGTACCAATGTTAATTTCCAAGTGTTGACAAATATTTCATGGTTGCTTAAGATGTCAGCATTAGGGGAAATTGGGTGAAGGGTACAGGGGAACCCTCTGTATTACAACTCTTCTGTAAATTGAAAATTGTTTTATAATAAATAATTGAAAAATAGATCAGTGCAGCTGAGGTATAGTGGAAGCAGTAACTCTAAAAATGATATTTAAATGCTTGAAGTCTGGGAAATGCCGCCTTAGTTTATGCTCTGCCCTGAGAATTGCATCAGCTTCTGTGTGGATTCCATAGAAAAATGAATTACATTGTCATACTTGTCCTTGAACCCTACAGCTGACTGGAAAAGCTTATAGGACACTTGATAAACAAAAGACACATACGCATGGCCCAAAGATAGATTCCAATGTACTATCTCTGGATTGGAAAGAAAACTTTTTTCCTACTGGTTCTACTTCCAAATAATCAATCAATTAATGAAGCAAGTATTCACCGATGCAAAGAGGTCTCAGTCAGTGAACTGGATGCTGAATGTACAAAGCCCAATTCAATATGGTTCTTGCTCCAAGGGTCTTACAGTCTCCTGGGGGAGGGAGACCTACTCATTTGGTACACAGTTATTGTTTGAGTGCCTACGCTCAGCCGGTCACTATTATTGGTGCCTGGGACACAACAGTAAACAAATCTGCAAAGACACCTGCCGCTGAAGAGTTTATATTCTCTCAGGAGTGGTTTTGGGGGAGACAGCTGATTTATAAACAGGGAAATATATTAGTAAATGGTGGATCTTCTGATTCAAACCAAGGATTTGACTTTGCCAGTAGTCTTTGGAGATGGGTATGGTTCGCCTGTGTCATAATTCCCCCTCACTTGCTGTGGTTCCATTATGTCCCATCTCCACTCATACACGGCCAAGCAGAGGCACAGAGTGGGCATAATATGATATAGTCATGATTAAAAATCCTCCAAAGCAGTGGTCCCCAAACTTTTTGGCACCAGGGACCAGTTTCACAAAAGACATTCCATGGACTGGGAGAGGGGTGGGTGAGGTGGTGGTTTTGGGATGATTCAAGTGCACTACATTTCTTCCGCACTTTATTTCTATTATAATTAAGTTGTAATATATAATGCAATAATTATACAACTCACCATAATGCAGAATCAGTGGGTGCCCTGAGCTTGTTTTCCTGCAACTAGATGGTCCCATATGGGGGTGATGGGAGACAGTGACACCCGAAGTATATTGCTTATGTCGAATCTACTCTGTTATCTCATTTTGGTTGCTGTCACTGCAGAAAACCCTGCTTCACAAAGTACAGGATGTTGGGAAGGGAAGCAGGCTTTTCAGTGCTTTTGTGGCAATTTCAGGATATTCCCCCTTGACTTTAATCCAGTACTTATGATTTCAAGTTGTCTGAAACATACTTTTAAGGCCACCATCATTTGCGATCTCAAGCAGTTGACTCCCTTCTAGCATGGGCAAAGTCAGTTCACCTGGCTTGTTCACAAATGGGCCAGGGATCCATTCCTTCCCAGTTCGGGGGTCTTTTGTGCTTGGGAATCAAGGCTCAAACCCTTTTGAAAGCTGAGATAGGTGATCACGCACCAGCTAGGAGAAAGAAGGCCCTGGCTCTGTCTCTTTCAAAATCTCTGCTAATGTTTGAAACATGTCAAAAATCCCAATGCTCACTTGTTGCCCCATAATTCCAGTTTGGTTTTGAAGGCAGCCACTTTATCTGCCACCTTGAACACAGTTGTCCTTCTCCCCTGTAGTGACAGGTTGAGTTCGTTGAGGAGGCTGAATATGTCACACAAGTAAGCAAGTTTTGTGACCCATTCCGTGTCACTGAAACGTGCTGCCAGTGGTGACTGTTTTTCTAAAAGAAATCTCTGGGGCAGTTCTCATAACTCAAGAACTCTGGCTGGTGATGTACCTTAGAAAGCCATGTCGCTTCTGTGTGTAAGGGAAGACACGTGTGCTCTGTGTCCATCTTCTCACTGAGCTGACTAACAGATGTGAGTTAAGGGCATGTACTTCAATGTGGTTGATAATTTTAATCATATCCTGCAAAATGTTGTTAAGTCCAGGTGACATTTTCCAGCTAGCCAGCATTTCTCTATGGATGACACAGTGTGTAGACTTACATTGACCTGAGTAGTGAAACCAGAAAGCTGTCCAGTCATGGTAGCCACTCCGTCCATGCATATACTGACACAAAATGACCAATTCAGTTTCCCTGATATGTAATCATTCAAAGACTTGAATAGTTCTGCAGCTGTGGTGATGGTTGGCAACAAAAGCGCGCATAACACAGTGTCATGCAATCCTCCTGAAAACTATATCGCACAAAAACAAGCATTGTTGCCTTGTTGTCAACATCGGTAGGCTCGCCAACCTGGATTGTGTACCACGGTGACTCATTAATCTTCTCTAACAATTGTGCCTCAATATCCTGTGCTATTTCATCAATTCATCTAGTTATGGTGCTGGCCAAAAGAGGAACATGTGCCACCTTTGAACTGCAGCCTCTCCTAAAAGTTCATGACAAATGTCCTTAGCAGCAGGTAGGATCAACTCTTTACCAATAGAAAAGGACCTCTAAGCTTTAGCAACACAGTTAGCCACTAAGAATGATGCTCTCAGTGCAGACACATTTGATGAAGTGGTGGCCTTCAATAATTGCTTCTGTTCTTTGTAGTCCTTTTTTTTTTTTTTTTCTTTTGAAAAATTACAAAGCCTTGTCTTTTAACGCAAGGTGGTTGGTCTCCATGTAGTGAAGCAGATTTGAAGCTTTCATGGTTTTATTGGATAGCCGGTCGCCACATATTATACAAAGTGGGCTTGGAGAATGTGACTCGCCTGTTGCAATGAACCCATAATTTAAGTAGAACTCTTGGTATTTTCTTTCAAATACAGCTTTGTTTTTGTTGACAGTCTTAGAGTCTTCTGCTGTCTCATCATTGGGTCTTTCCCCCTTTACAAAGGAAGCTCTCCAGTAATGTTCGTTTTTTACTCATTTTGGCTAGAGTTAGCTTATGGGCTTACTAAAACTGTAACTGAGGTAAGTGTGCAGTGTGGAAAGAGGTGTGGACAGAAGTAAATAAAATAACAGGTGGGCCACGCGTGGACTAAAATAAGTATCGGATTCTGACTTTAAGCTTGCCACCAGATGCAGCTGTACAACTGAAGTACATCAACTCACTTACCACTATAAAGCCTGCCATCAGATGCAGCTGAATTGTCACTTGCCACTCACTGATAGGGTTTTGATATGAGTCTGCAAGCAATTGATTTCTTATGGTCCCTGTGCAAACCTCTCTGCTAATGATAATCTGTATTTGCAGCCACTCCCCAGCACTAGCATCACTGCCTCAGCTCCGCCTCAGATCATCAGGCAAAGATTCTCATAAGGAACACCCAATCTAGATGCATCGCAGGCGCAGTTCACAGGAGGGTTCAAGCTCCTATGAGAATCTAATGCCACCGCTGAGCTAACAGGAGGCGGAGTTCAGGCGGTAATGAGAGTGATGGGGAGTGGCTGTAAATAGAGAAGAAGCTTCCCTCACTCACCTGCCACTCACCTTCTGCTGTGTCTCTGGGTCCCTAACAGTCCATGGACCAGTACCAGTCTGGCCTGGGGGTTGGGGATCCCTGCTCCAAATGATATTTTGTTGGGGCAAGGGAAACCAGTTTTGCACTTGTGAAATAAAAACTGTGATATGGCTGGGAGCAAGGAACCTGTTACTTTGGCGGGTCTTTGTAATAGCTTCCTCTACAGGCCAGAAAATCCCACACTCACTTCAAGCAACACTACCTAGCCTCTCCATTTATTCTCATTTACTTTCAATATTCTCAGCACCATTTTATTCTTTTCCATTTTGTGTTACAGATGTCTCAGTAGTGTCCCTAGATAGTTCACAGTAAGATAATTTTTCTTTGATAGTCTTGCTCTTTTTGCAGGTATACAATTGTAATGACTTCAAGTAATGTTTTCTCTGTTTTGTCAACCAACTCAAGTATTTATATATTGTAGTTTTTATGTTATATTTTAATGTTTTTACAGGTTATATAACTTATCACTTTCCTCTTCCAGGCATTCTTTCGAAATTATTTTTATGTTTATAATGAAGAAAATAACAATAAAAAATTCGCTGAAGCGCACTGATGTAAAATTAATGAAAAAAAAAAAAGAATTGTTACATTGGATAGGCAAAGCACATCCAAAGAATTGCTCCCAACCTAGTGAAGTTTAAATTGGAGTAAACTGCTATTTTAAAAATTAATTGACATATAAGCATATATTTCAGAGCTCCTTAGACATAAGAAATAGTACTTTTTTAACCAAAAAAAGAATGATATCTTGACTTTTTTTGACCTCTACTAAAACAGAGTAGTTTGGTAAGATCTTATATGATAAACTTTGCTTTGAATTTCACTAATGAAGCTTGACTACCCAATAAAATTTTTTAAACGACATTTAAACTCTGCTAAGAAAATAATAATTCTTGAGCTCAGAGATATAATCGCAATATCGCTTGGATCTGATTATGTTCAATAACTATTGTTTTCAGCAACATGACCTCATTTTGGAAGCATTTCAAATGAATAAGCAAGTGAAACTCTAAGCAGGGACAGCACAGGCTAGTAAGATGTAGACCATGTTTCTCTGTTTCGTCTTCTTTCTCCATTTCCAACTCAGGGTTCTAACATACCCATGCAGATTTAGCTGAATAGCTATACTGTGTTTGCCTTGTCCTTCTGCCACTTCCACTGTAAATCAAAGTTCCAAACTGTTGAGATCTATTCACATTTCTCACATTTAATGAGATCTATTCATAACTTTTTTTTAAAATATTTGTTGGTTAAGGAATAAAGAACACATGCTAAAGGATATCTCAAATTGATCATATTGGGATTTTTTTCTTCATTTTTATGTCTCGTATTCAGACTTTTTGAATGGCTGTTTAATCATAGAGTGTATTTGTAATTGTCTGAATGAATATTTGTAGTATAGAGTAGATGACTTTCCAGGTTTTCCCAATGTCTATTCAGAGAATGTGTATAATTAAAAAAATGATGTCGGTCTTTATTTGCAAAAATGTATTTTTCTGCCATAAGTTACTGGCTAAAAGTGGAGTTTTTCCCAATTTGATTCATATCTTTGATTTCTTTTGGCAGTGATAGTTTTATTATGGGAAATGGTTTCAATGTGATTATTTCCGTAATAACATCCTTTCAACCCTTGACATGCCTGCTTACATTCCCAGTCTCCTGTTATGTTTAAATTTCCAAGGCGAAAACTTTCAAATTTTCTGAGCAGCACTTTTTGGAAAAACTCTTCTATGCTTGTCTTTTTTGGCATCAAATCCTGGATACCACGAGAAGACGTAACTGGGATTGGATTGTCTCTATTCCCTTCACTTCCCAGGTATCCTTCACTTGCTCCAAAAAGGTGAACAGGTCTAGCTTAGAGACAAGAAGACCTGAGAAGCTGCCATTTCCTCCTCTTCTTCCTCCTGCTCTGGGACATTTTCTCATCAATATTATGTTTTTTGTTCGTTTTCCCAGGGAATTGGGAGCCGGCCGGCAAGACTGCCCAGATCCTGGCACAGCAGCCCCCATTTTTTGCACTGCTTTGCTGCTCACAGGAGAGGCATATCCCCCAACGTCCCCCTCCTGGCCCCATGGCAGGCATCTCATCCCTGGGCTGTCGGTCCACCTGCCTTGCCTGCTTGAGCACTCCGTTGTCCACAGGCTCCCTGACTTTCCTGGAGTCTGAGGTGTCCAGCCCAGCCACTGGCTCTGCGGACGATGGCCTGTACTGCAGCAATGAAGGTAGACGTGACCTGGGTGTGGTGGTGCTGGGTCTTCAGGGCTGCAGCCACTGCCTGGTCACTGTCTTTTCCAGTGTTATGGTGTTGAGCAAAAGCTGCTTGTGCAACCGGGGCTCCTCCACAGCCTGCTTCATGTCGTGGCTGAGCCACAGGCTGTGGATGCTGGCCAGCGCAGTGGACGTGGTGACCTGCGTGGCCCTGGAGGCACCCACCGCCATGCACACCTGGCCTTCCTGACCCATGATGTTCAGGCACATAAATAAGAGCAGCTGTTTCTCTGGTGTGATGAAGTTGACTGGTGAAGGGGGCACCCTAACTGGTTGATGATATTGGGGGAGCTGAAGCCAAGTAACACTAATTCTTGATCTGTACTGGATAGAGTAAGAGTTCTACAAAAACCTACGTGATCCTCCAACCCTAGAGAAGATCTTAAAGAGAAAAAAAGCAATACAATTTAAACTCAATGCAATTATTCAGCTCTGTTTGTTAGGATGGTCTGAGAAAATAATGGGGGATTGGAAGTGCAAGAGATTTATTGGGGGAAATCTGCAAAAGAAAAAGGGACAGCACCAGAGAAAGTGGAAAGTGCATGCAGACTGCCATGTTATGTTTGACACCTGTGAGCGAGAGGAGGAAGAAAGCGCAGGTTAGTGGGAAGAGTCTCAGACTAAAGCTCAGCTCTGAGAAAGTTTTGGTCAGTCTAATAGAGAGTGCTTGAGCCAAAGCCCCTTGTTAAACGAGCACCAAGTCTTGCATCACCCCTTCACCATGTTCAGTCTTTGTCTGGAAGCACGGCCCTGACATGATCAGCCCAGGAATGGGGTGGATCTAAAGGAGCATTAGCTGCTGAGGCCTTCAGCGAGTTTTGCTCCCCACAGAGGGAGACATGAGCAGCACATTCTCAGGATCACATCAGAAAAAATCCTTCATAGACTATTTCAAAAATAAACATATCCACTTACACATCCATAAGCTTACAGAGAACCCTATTTCATGGCAGTCTCGCATAAATGTCTCTCACTAAACCTACTTTAAATATACTCCTGACTGATATTCTAATGACGAATCAATAATTTAAAGCAGTAGTGATAATGAAAAACAAAAAAGACCATTCAATACATCCAGGGGGCTTCCCTGCTGGTCCAGTGATTAAGACTCTGAGCTCCCAGTGCAGGGGGCCTGGGTTTGATCCCTGGTGAGGTAACTAGATCTCACATGCTGCAACTAAGCTGCAACTAAAGACTTGGAGCAGCCAAATAAATTAAAAAAAAAATCTAGTACAAATTCATCTTGTAAATCTATATTTAAATCTTTTAAGTATTCACATAGAAGGAATTAAATACACATACCTACTTTCTCTTTCACTAAATCACTTTCTCCATGTTTTGGAGTTGAAGTTTTGTAAAATAAAGAAAAATGAGCCACATTTGTCTTTCAGTTCTGGTTTTATAGAATTCATACATTGAATAATTCAACAAATATTTAGTGAGTACCTATGAAGTGTCATCATTGTTTACTAAGCATTCCACTTTCTCTATTTATGTACCAGGAAATATCACAAATTTGGCCTGGTTTAGGAAGGCATGAGCCAATTTGAATTAGCAAAAAGTTCAATTTATTTACTTACTTAAAAGTCCGCAATTATAAGAATGAGAGATTTGGCTGGTAGAGACCTGGAAGACCATTAGAGACAAAAGTTTAACCCCAAAACACTGAAAAGATCACTTAGTGAAAGATAAAAATGTCTGCATGTAAGTCCTTCAAAAAAATTAAACAAAATTTATGAAGTTACTTTTAGATATGTTTCTTGGACAATCTTTTCGCCCCAATGAAACTACTGCTCCAAATTATTCATTTGTTATTAAAGTATAAGTCAGGAATACATTTAAGGTAGGTTTCATTAGATGTTTTTTATTCAGGAGCATCATGAAAATAGTGTACTGCATCTGCATAGGTTTACTGGGGTATATATCTGTACACACATATGTGTACATGTGTATGTATGTGTACAAAGATACTTGTATGTGTATGCATGTCTCTCTGTCTATATATAGATAGGTAGATGGATAGATAGATAGCTATAGATATATATATGATTTTTTTCCAGCAAAAAGCTTTGTTGAATTATCCAATTCAGTTGAAATTTTATTGATTTTTTTCCTTTAATAGGCTCTCTACAGTGTGAGAATCATGCAAACTTTTGTAGGGCTCTTATTCTATTCAGTACAGATATGTTTATCAGTATTAATTATTAAAATATGTATAGATCTCAACTTAACAGTTTGGAAATTTGGGGGAGGTTGCTGGGAGGTCCAAGAAAGCAGGACAAGACCACAATAGCTATTTAATGAGGTTTGCATGAGGACTGTATTTCCTGAGCTGGGAGGGAGAAAAAAAGATGAAAAAGAGAAATAGAGATACATGAAGAGAAAGATGGCCTATTTCTCATTCAGCCTGTTGTTGTCCCTGCTTGGAGTTCTACCAGTAACTTGTTTAAATTGCTTCTAAAATGAATTCAGATTGTTGAACATGATGGCCCCAATCAACCAAATCCGAGTGATATTGCCATCATGTCTCTAAGCCCAAATTTAATATTCTTTTTAGCAATGTCTAAATAATGTGAAAAAAATCTTAATAGATAGCCATACCTGAGTTGTGAAATTCAAATCAATGTTTATCTATATATAGCTGATTCATTTCATTGTACAGCAGAAACTAACACAACATTGTAAAGCAATTATACCTCGATTTAAAAAAATCAATGTTTATCTAAAAATGATAGTATTTCTTCTTTTGTAGAGATGGAAGAAAACAAGTTAAGTTATTGTATCATATATATAAATACATATACATATTTGGTTAAAAGTAATATTTCCTATGTTTAAAGAGCTTTCAAATATATACTAAGAATTTTGTTTTATGAAATGCTGTTACTCTTAGTCAGCCTTCACCAGACTATGCTGTGTACAATGTGCTAATTTATTTTTAATATTCTAAATGATATTGCTGGTCAACAGAACAAAGTGAGCATCTCCCATCAGATGCTATACATATTCTCAGTCACATAAATGGGACTGTTATGTTTCTAGAATTAGTATCATGTATACATAAATGTGTATGCTGAGACAATGAAAAAATGATACTTTTTCTTTTTGAGAATAATTTACTGTGCAGTTTGCTTTAGCATCTGCTTTAGTGAGATGATAAATAATGGCTTGGGTGTATATTACTCTATTAGCTCAGTGTTATTGGTAACTTGACTCGTAAGGCTTTTACTGCCCTTTTTATTTTGGAGAAACAAATATAGGTGAGGTCGTGATTGGAATAATAATTTTCTAAAATGTATTTCTGAGTGAAATGAGCAGTGCTCAACAGAAAGAAATAACGTCATATATGTGTCTATGGTAGCTTAGTTTATTGTTGAGCAAGTGTTTATTCTTTTCCCTACCACCACAGGAATTACATTCTCTGCCCCATTGATACTGAGATTGGGCATGTGATATGCTTTGTCTGGTGGAATGAAGGTAGAAGCGAATGTGTAAATTTTGAACCTAGGCTTTAAGAGGCAGTATATTTCTACTCATCCCTTAAGAAACTTCCAGCCTTTGCCATGAGAAAAGCATTTTTCAGAAGGCTGCCTCCCCAGTCAGCCTGGGTTGCTGAACAGGAGTATAGGGTCGAGCCACTGCAGTGGACCTAAAAGCTGAAGTTGTCCCAACCAACCTGCAGACCTGTAAGCAAAATAATAACAATCATAGTAGTAATAACATCAATAATAATAATAGTAATAAATGCTTATTGTTGAATGCCAGTGAGATATTTTGGTTGTTTGTTATGCAGCAAAAGCAAATGTGTTTGTTTAAATACATTTCGCATTTTATTTATTCATCTTTATCTTAAATTCCTAGCTCTTTAGCTGAATTGAGGTATGGTCACAATTCGCATCAAAAATTAATTTACACAGCTCACATACTTCATTCTTTTAGGAATGTATATTTTCACATTGTAATAGACCTTTATCATTTTTCAGCCAGATGACATGAAGACTAATTAACTTCGGTTCAGCCAGGGTGTCACCTTGATAGCAAGAATTTCGTAATTTTCACATGACCATTTATTTATTATAAAAATGATAAAAATTGATTCTTCTGGAGGTTACTATTATATTTGTAAGTGATATACACGTACCAGTACTTTTTGAATTAGGCAGTATTGGCTGAATCAGTGTTGCAAGTAGAAAGTGACCACAGTTACACTGTCTTCTACTTCCCCCTTTTGCTTCTTCCACCACTCAATTTACGATTTTAATTACTTTAGGGGTTAGTACTATAATTTTAAATATTTAAAGTTCTAGGTCTTAATTTATAAAATTTAGGCAGAATCTATTGAACTCCCTTTATATGATATGAGAAGTTAGCTCCCTTGCATATTCCTTCACGTGTCCTCATGCCATCTTCCAATTGCAGTCATTTTTAGAATTTCACATTCTAAGAGGTTGTTTAACTTAAATCATTCTATGAGTAAAATCATAGGTTTTGTGACCTTTGACAATAAGTTAAATCTAAAAGTTATAAGCAAAACCCAGCATTTATAATAATTATAAAACATCTTTCATTGATATTCAAATTATGTAATTTACCGTAGAGAAAAAAAAAATATGACCATAGGTGATAAAAACCATGCTGCTCAAAACTGAATGCATTAAGATTAAGTTAAATGAGTGTTGTTCTTAAAGAACATAAATGAATTACTGAAAATCATGCCAGATTTTTAGTCTCATTCTAAAACAAAGATTTCTTATACAGCTTTTTGTGTTTTTCTGAGTTTCTGATTGCCTTTTCCTTATTGACAGAAGAAATTCATATTTCATAGTCACATTTTTTGAAAGGAATCTACTATCTTTTCAAAGTGATGCTTCCCAGAGCCCTCTTGACTTCTGTACTAATTTAGACTAGTAGTTTCTAGTTTTAGTGTTTAGATGTAATTTTCTTACTTTTATATTTTATATTAATTCCATAACTCTTCAAAGCACATTTTTTAACTCTTCATAAGATTTCTTTTTTGTTTTGTGGAATATATTTTTTCATTAGTTTTACAAAAGTATATGTGGGAGGTAAACTTCTTGAGTTCTTGCATGCATCTATTCCCTGATTAGATTTCAAATTCTAGTTTCCAATTTTAGATTTCCTCAAGCCCTCCTCTATTGTTTTCTAATATCCAGAGTTAACTGACACAATTCTGTTTCCCACTTATTTGTTGGGTATTTACTCTTTCTGTCTTTAAGATTTTAGAATTTTCTCTTAATCTTTGGAATTTTTATATAGTCCGTGTTTTCCTCCACATATATCTTCAAAAAAGTTTCCCCTACTAAAACTCACACATTTTTAATATGGGTTCATGCCTCTGTTTATTCTACTATTGCTTAATTATGCCATTTCTTCCATTGTCTTCCATTAATAATATATCTTCTCTCCCATTTTCTTTCATTATTTCTTTCATTCCCTTTTCTCCCTGCTTTCTTTCTTCCTTTTCTCCCCCTCTCACTCTCCTGCTCTCACTTTCACTCTTGCTCTCCTTCTTTCTTGAGCTCTTAACAGTTGGATGTTGGATGTCCTGGATCAATTTTTCAATCTTATTAACTACTTTTATTATATTTTTAGTCTACTTATCTTTTTGCATTATGTTTCTTGAAATTTCTTTATCTTTATCTTTTGTATCACTGTTTGGTCTTATATGGTGTTCATTTTAGTCTTTAGATATTGAGGCAGGTTAATAACAAAAGCAGGAAAGGACAAGGCAAACAGAAGAGAATGCAAGCCTCAGGGAATAAGTAACTTATGGCCTCTTTCACAAAGATCCTGCCATGGGCAGCCCAGACATCTGAGTCAAGGAGATAAAGGAAAACCTAACATCTGCACTCTGGCTTCTGTACCTTGCTCCTGCCTAGATAAGCATAGCTATAGGCTCCCAAAAAGCACGGGAACTGGTTTATAAAAGGAGAAACTTTCCTTTGGTTCGGGGCTGTCTTTGGATGTGAATGCACTGGGCCTGTACCAGTACAATAAACATTGCTTCCTGTATTACAAGCCTCGGTGTCCTGCCTACCTCTACCGATCCCTCCAACAATATAGTATTTAAAAATCTTTTCAGCAATAATATTTCAAATTTCTAAGAAATATTTTTTCCTGACGGCTCTTTTCTCAAGATGTTCTGATCATATTTTAAGGACACAAGAGCTTCTTGAAACTTTTTAGAATTTTACTAGCATCTTGCATTAATTTTGTTTCCCACAATTTTAATTGTTCTGTTTGCTCCTTTGATTCTTCTTTTTGGTGTTGTATATTTATCTCATGTGTCTTGTTTTCCTGAGTTTTCTTTTCTATTAATGAATGGAGAATGAAGTTGATTAACAGGGCAATGACATGAGTTTCATCTATAGAGAGTAGAGGTTAGGTGTTTTGACCATGAAGCAAGACTTCCTGGTTTAGAGTTGCTACTGAGTCACTTGAAAGCTGTGAGGGCTTGGGCTGGTCACTTCATCATTTCTGTACATCATCTGTAAAATGGGAAGAATAAGAAGTGTACCTACCTCATGGAGTAGTTGTAAGAATTAAACAAATTAACCTGTTTAAAGCATGTACAACAGTGCCTGCACATGCCACGTGCTGTTGCAAATGTTAACTTTAATTACAACTGTGCAGATCTATAGCTAAACATGTTCTTCCCTGAACTGGATTGCTGATTTCTGGCTCTGTGTCAACAATCATGCATGCAGGTAAAGAAACTTCAGTTCAGAAGAACGAGAACAAAGGAGCAGACAGTCTGGAGATGTGAATGCAGGAATGAATAGGCATGCTTCCCTTAGGGTGTTTTCCTCAGGCCGGGTTGTCTTCCCTGTCCCTACTCCCCCTTTGTCCTATAGGTCTACATTAACTCCTGTCTCTGCCCTCCTCTCTCAACAATATCACCAACTACCTTTACAGCTCTGGATACTTTCAAGAGAAGTTTCCACTTTCTTCAGAGGATAGCTCTGATTTTAGTTTTAGGACAAACGCT
This sequence comes from Hippopotamus amphibius kiboko, assembly GCF_030028045.1. Taxonomy (NCBI): domain Eukaryota; kingdom Metazoa; phylum Chordata; class Mammalia; order Artiodactyla; family Hippopotamidae; genus Hippopotamus; species Hippopotamus amphibius. The sequence goes on along the minus strand of NC_080186.1, from coordinate 84,807,415 downwards.
GTGCAAATTATTTTGTATGGGGCAGTTAAAGGGTGGGGATCCACATTGCCAGGTTTCTTTTTTTTTTTTTTATATATAGATGGTCCCTTGGTAAGTAACTCTGCTTCCGTCCAAGGATCCTTCTACTCTGCATACTTGATAATTCCAAGTTCCAAAATTTTTTGTATGTACTTCCAGAAGAAATGACCTCCACTCAATTTAAGCTCTTTCCTATGCATGTTGTGTATTGTGACATCCTTCTTAATGTATTCAATCTACAAGTACGTATTAAATCTATGTTATGTGTCAGGTGCAGTTTAAGAAATTGGGTAATTAGGGATAAAAACCCAAAATCCCCACCATAATGGAGCTTATAGTTGGAGAGACAGGTAATAAAAAAGTAAGAAGTTTAATAATACCATTTTAGATCTCTATAATGGCCATGAAAAAAATAAAGAAGAATAGAAAGTGATAGGGACCTGGGATGGAGAGAGGAGCACTGTTTTATATAGAAACTTCAGAAAACATCTTTCTGTGGAGCTTGGTACCCTCTGAAGCAGAGAGAAAGGTTAAGAGACTATTCAGGAGTTCTGATGAGAGATGATAGAAAATTCCTTTAGGCACTGGAATGTAAAATCCTTGAGAGCTGGTTCTGTAGTCACTGTTGTTTTCTCCTTTACATAAAACAGGCTATCATATGATATGTGCTCAATAAACATGTGTAGCGTGAGGGCATGGATGACCAGAGCAGTCTAATGGCCGTGAGGCAGAAACAAATCTGGTATTTTTGAGAAAGAACCAAAAGACCAATGTTAGGAAAGCAAAGAATAAGAGATCTGAGTATTTTAGATGAGGTCCGAGAACTAGATGATGGCCAGATGCGTAGAACCTTGCATATCATGATGAGAAGTTTGAATTTCGTTCTGTGGTGAGAAACCATTGGAGGGTTCTGAACTGTGCAATGCCATGGTCTGATTTATAGTCTGAGATCACTTTGCTGTGTGAAGAATGGACTGTATAGGGAGCAAGAATAGAGGCCAAGGCAAGTGTTAGGAGGCTGCTGTAGGAGTCATGATGAGAGTAATAGTGGCTTTTACCAGCTTGTCACAACAGAGGGTGTGAGAATGGTTTGAATGAAGATTTATAATAAATATAGAGCCAACAGAACACACTTCAGGGTTGTAGTAGGAGATGGGAACAGAATTAAAGATGACTTCTAGAATTTGGGGTTAAATATATGTGTGAAAGTTAGTGCCATTCATTGAAAAGGGAAAGACCAGGTTTGGGTGAGTTAGGGGAATCAAGAGTTATTTTTTTAACCCTGTTAACTTTGATAGGCTGGTTACCTATCGAGGTAGATATGTTGAGTTGACAATAGATACATGAATCAAGAACAAGAGCAGGCAGGTGGGGCTGAAAGGCTGAAAATACAAATTTGGCTGTCAGTGTTGATATTATCTTAAAGACATGAGAACTTTCTAATGAGTAGGGTAAGACAGAGGAGAGGTCAAGAATGGAATCTTAGCGCTCTTCAACATTTAGAGAGATATTAAAGACTTTCAGAGCTCTATCTCCTCAAAAGGTGTCCTGTCCTAATTTTCCCGAAGGTGTTATGTCAGCACCTTGAATGTGACTTCACCCACGTTTTGTCCTGAAATTTAACAAAACTTCCAGTCTGCAAACAGCATTCTTAATCACTTTCAGTGCTGATATGGATCTTTTTACTTTAAATGTTTACCAGGTGGAATTTGGGAAAGAAAGGATGTAAAAACGTGAGCTCAGAAGTTTTACTTGATAATTGAACAGTAGCAATTACTCCAGGATCTTTCATATTTTGATGAAAAAAAGAAAGACTGCACTCTAGGACTACTATTCATTTTGGAAACTCTGACTATCCTTATGACACTTGGTATCTTCACAAATGTGAAGAATTTCCATCTTCATATGAGAATCACATTTCCTTATCTGCATAAGTAGTTAAGGAAAGTTTGCAAGTAAGAGCCAATCAGGTTAGAAATTAATTAAGACAAATTTAATGCTGATAGTGTTACTTAGGCATATTCACAAATACAAATGAATAAACAGTAATAATGAACTCATAATTTTGAGGTGCTCAGGATTAATAACAAGAAACTCAAGAGGGAGTGTATTACATAATATTTGAAAGGACGAATCTTTATTAAGTTGTTTTTGGAGATCAGTTGACCATCTTATGCTTCCCTTTATACATTTATTATCCATGAAACTTTATTTTTATATTCTGTTACTATCCCAAAAGTAGAAAAACAAACAAGACTACAACTCCTATTGCCCATGCTCTAAGATTATTATGATTTCCACTTGTTCCTCTCAGAAAAAGAGAGTCGTCATTCTGGTCTTCTGTTGGCTTCTTGGGTGAGAGGAACTGAAACACTGAAGCTAGGAGCAGTGAGTCAAATGCTGGTTAAAGGTACAATGAGCAGGGCTGGATTAGGGCAGTTTTTTTGTCCTGGATCTGCCTCTGTTGTGCTGAGCTTCACTGCATTGTTATTTTGCTGAGGGATTCAGAGTTTGAAACTGGTGCCTGTGTGGAACCACAGCTGGAAAGTTGTTGGGTTTTCTTTCTTTCTTTCTTTTTTTTTTGACAGCACAAAAAGCAGCAAAACCGCCAGCCACCCACCTTGCAATTTGGCCCTGGTGTCCAGTTCCACTCCTCATTCCCCTAATCAGACATCTTGGCGGTAGTAGACAGGACCAACGTCAGGGACTTGCTGCTGAAACAGAGGTAGTAATACCCAGAGTAAAGACAAATTTCACAGATTATTTATTATTAGTAAAGTACCTTGAGAATAACAGATGACAGGCACTGTGATTTCAAATAATTCTGTTATTAGAAGTAGGGTGTTAAATATATATGCATGAGGGATTCAGTAGGAAAAGGAAGTGGATTCTAAGATCATAAATTCTATACTTTGTGGGAATCTGACATTGCCATCGCTTGCAGGCATATATTGAAAATATTTCAGGGGTTGGACAATTATTTTAGCAGCTGACAAGTTATGGGACTTAATGCATAATAGGTGGATGTAGGTTGTTATTGCTTCCAATTTGGTGGAACAAGCAAAAGAAAATTTAGGGTTGTCATTGTGACATTCAGATTTTTTCCTGCCCCTTAAAAGTGTTGCCTCTTGTCACATAGACACTATTTCATCAAGTTTTGCTTTAGTCTCAAATTTGGCTCTCTACGTAGAACCATGATAAGCCCACATTTAGAACAATAATGCATCACTAATGGTGTCAGCAGGTCACCATAGACATTCACAGCCAAGACCAACTGTGGCAGTCATTTTCCTCACTCTCTTTGAATTTGTTTTATATGACTTTTGGTTCCTAATAGAACATTACTAAGGCTATCATTTTAACCACAGCTAAAAGACTAGTGGCATTTGGTATTGAAAGAAAAAGATATCTTTTTTTGAAAAGTAAGACTACTATAATTATTTTAGATTATAATATTGGCACAGAGAATATAGTGCCAAAATATTCATATTGAAAATGTATATTGTTGTATAATCAAGCCAGTTCAGAAGCTTTAGTATAATACTCCATACTTACATAATACCTTGCCTCTGAGTTTCCCAGAGTGTTCTACATCCATTAATTAATTAATTAAATCTCACAATGTCCTCATGAGAAAAGTATTAGGTTAAAATTCATTTTTATAGTGGGAAGAAAACTTGTGGCGAGGAAAGCAACATTGAATTATAAAGCAATTAGTGATAGAATGGGATTGGAATTCACAGGTACCGAGAACATTTATAGGTATTTAAAAATATGGGTTCCTATGAACTGTGTGAGGGAGCAGATAGCTTCAGGAACTATTTACAAGTTCATTGACCTGGAAGGGTTTTTGATGAGAGATAATTCATACTGTAGCTGCTTCATAATTAGGCATAAAATTAGGCCCTAGTTCATGGTGGGTTGGCAGTTGGTTCCAGATATATAATCTATATCTATATAGATATAGATTAGACATTTCTAATATATTTTCAATGTTTTACTTTATGATACTTCTCTGAAATGATTCACAAAGACATTAACAAAGTATGTAATGTGCAGCAGAAACTCACAGCCTTGATATGTCACAATTGTAACCTTAGAAATCCAGTAAATGTGTTTTCACATACATTTTTTTTCTTAGAAAGAAAACATTCACTAACCCCATTTTATATGACCATGAACCTTATAAAACAGTTTTCCTAAAATATTATGGTTCACCACTCAATGTACAAGATGGATCTAGACTCCCTGAGAAAAATGTTGAGCCTCCTGGTAGTCACAACATGCCCTGAATATTTTCACTCAGAGAGGAAAGCAATCTGATAAACTTCATTTTAAAATTATTGAAATTTAATGTTACACTCACCAGTGGTATTTATACTTTGTAAGAAAATGAGCCTAAAACGGACGTTCATGGAAGTTTTACCCTCTGTGGGAAGGATAATTTTGGTTGAGCAGTCTTTGGGGTGAGTCAATGATGCTTGTATTTAAAAGTGCTTGATTTTCACAACAGAATGCCTCTGAGAAGATATCCGAGAAGATTCTGGCTAGTGAACTGAATTCAGGTAATGTGACTGAGAGGAGCAAGGGACATGCTTTGAGAATTCACTCAAGTAATACTTCAGGCAGTTTGGCACATGTGTAGATTGCTGGAAAACAAATGCAACCACCATTCAGGCCTGCAATTCTGCTGTAAGGAAAAGGATTGCTCTTTTGGAAAGAAAGGTTTAGATTCACAATGACTAAGAGGTGGACCAGAAAACAGAGAGGATTTAAGATGAATGTCAATTCATGCATTCAACGAATGTTTATTCAATGCTTACTATGTGCCAGACACTAGTTAGACGCTAGCAATTAAGTGGAGACTAAGACAGACCGCAGGGTTCACATGAGAAGAAAAGAGGCAGTCAATATCTGGCACATAGTACGTGCTCCAAAAAATCATATCAAATACACTAAAGAATTTAAGATGTGACTGTTTATACTACTGTGATAAAACATTAGATACTATTCTTGAGATTTCTATTAAATGTATTAATTACATTATAGTTACAAACATATTCACAATTGTAGAATCGGAGTGTGTGCACAATTTTTAAAGTGGATTGTGACCTGCTGTTGAAAATAAAAGCTATTACTATAGGACTAAGATGTTGGAGACATAAACTTCACATGGAAATAGCATTTTTGGTGACTGTTTAAGGTTACATTATAAGGAAAATATAAGTGTGTGGAAAACTGTATCTGTTTTTATATATAAAGGTGTAAGTTCAGATAAAAGGAAGATTCTAATCTACAATGGAACATGTTATTGCCATCCTGTCATGTCTCATTTAAAAAAATGTAAGAATGAAAGGGAATAATTTGAAAACTTTTGTTCCCTTACAGATTAAACCATATGTTCTAATATTCTAATATCTTATTTTATTTACACACACATATTTGTTATTAAAATACTATAGAGAAGTATAATATTATTTGGATTAACGTGTGTGTTTATGTATGCATGTTTAGGGAAAAAGAGAGCAAGGGAAAGAGAATAAAAAAGAAGGAATGAGGAGAAAAAAAGGGAAAGAATGAGCAAAGGCTCCTTGATTCACTTTAATTTCCATACATCGTATATTGTTTGCAAATTTCTTCTGAATACATTTTAATGTCTATTAATTGTTCTGAATTCCTCAGATAGAGAAAATATTGGTTTTCTTTCGACTGTGGTCTAATATTCTTATATAGCATAATAAAATCAAACATTTTTTTCATATTTGAAAATTATTATGTACGTGTTTCTGTGGAGGCTGAAGCATCTGGGTTTTTTCTCTTCTGCAGCACTCTCATCAGCACTCTGGGAGGATGAGATTGCGTGCAAGTTGATTTTGATTTTGAGAAACAAGCACTTAGAATGGTTGCTAACTACTGTCCCCATGTTAAGTTTAGTTTTCTCTCCTTTACCTCCCATTTCTTTTAAAAAAAATTATTTATTTAGTATTTATTTTAATTGATTCTCTTAAAAAATTTTTTTAAATTCTATTTGTTAATTTTTATTTGTTACACAATTTTTAAATGTTACTTTTCACTTGCAGTTATTAAAAATACTGGCTATATTCCCCACGTTATACAATATGTCCTTGAGCCTATCTTACACTCAGTATTTTGTAACCCTCATTCTCCCACCCTTATATTGCCCGGCCCCATCCCCTCCCCCACTGGCAACCACTAGTTTGTTCTCTACATCTGTGAGCTGCTTCTCTTTTGTAAAATTTACTAGTTTGTTGTATTTTTTAAATTCCACGTATAAGTGATATCATACAATAATGTCTTTCTCTGTCTAACTTATTTCACTTAGCACGATGCCCTCCAAGTCCATCCACGTTGTTGCCAATGGCAAAATTTTGTTATTTTTTATGGCTGAGTAGTATTCCATTGTATATATATATATATATATATATATATATATATATATATACACATATATATATACATACATACATATACGCATGCACACACACACCACATCTTCTTTATCCATTCCTCTGCTGATAGACACAGATTGTTTCCATATCTTGGCAATTGTAAATAATGCTGAATGAACATTGGGGTGTATGTATGTTTTTGCATTAGTGTTTGTTTGTTTGTTTGTTTTTCAGATATGTGGAATTTCTGGGTTGTATAATAGTTCTATTTTTAGTTTTTTGAGGAACCTCCATACCGTTTTCCATGGTGGCTGCACCAATTTACATTTCCACTAAAAAGTGTACAGGGTTCCCTTTTCTCCACATCCTTGGCAACATTTGTTATTTGTATTCTTTTTGATGCTAGCCATTCTGACAGGTGTGAGGTGATATCTTACTGTGGTTTTGATTTGCATTTCCCTGATGATTAGTGATGTTGAGCATCTTTTCATATGCCTATAGTCCATCTGCATTTCCTCTTTGGAAAAATGCCTATTCAGTTTGCCCATTTTTTAATTGGGTTGTTTGTTTTTTTGATACTAAGTTGTCTGAGCTGTTTATACATGTTGGATATTAACCCCTTATAAGTCATATGATTTGTAAATATTTTCTCCCATTCAGTAGGTTGTCTTTTTGTTTCAGCAATGGTTTCCTTTGCTATGCAAAAGCTTTTAAGTTTCATTAGGTCCCATTTATTTATTTTTGCTTTTATTTCCTTTACTTTAGGAGACGGATCAAAAAAAATTGCTGTGATTTATGTTGAGGGGCATTTTGCTTGTTTTCATCTAGGAGTTTTAGTCTTACATTAAGGTTTTTTAATCCATTTTGAGTTTATTTTTGTATACGGTGTTAGAGAATGTTCTAATAACTTCCATTTATTAATGTGCTCCTTTTTGTATTGTTCCCTCCTGTCCTTTTCCCCTATTTGTTTCACATAGTTTGGCCTGCAATATAATCTTTAAGAAATCAGTTATTTTGCAAAATGTTTATCATTTGAGAGTTATTTATGTCGTGCCTTAAACACCCTAGTCAAAATCGTAATAAACTGTAACAGATATACATAGTAATATATACGTTTCATGAGTACAATTTCCTTGAACTTAAAAAAAAATTTCTGTTTTAACTTTCAGTGGAAGGGATAATATGTTTGTAAAATTTCTGTCTTCTATTATAGGGGCTGGAAAGTTAAAATACTTAATTTTTTAGGCGTGGTTGTAGGCTGGATTGGCCATAAGGCACAGTTTTGGTCAGTGATAGTATAAACAGGAACTTTTTGGAAAGGGAAGCCCAGAGGAGAAACTCTGTATGAAGACAACGTATGTAAATGTGGCAGCCCCGTGTATACTGGACATTTTGTTCACTTATTCCAACAGGACCAACTGTTTTCTTTCACCTGGTTTGCACATTTAGGTTACCTTCTTTGCTCATGGGTATTTATGTTGCCTCCTTGTTCACCACTTCGCCAATTCATTCTTCAAACTTTTATTCCTTAAACATTTGTTAAATGCCTTCTGTGTGACAAACATTATGCTAGGCATTAATATATTATGTTTTTAATAATAACATCAATCTTATGAATATGTATGATTATTTCCATTTTATTGAGGAAGAAGCTGAGATTTGGGGAAGTTAAATAAATTATCCAAGATCTGATAGCTAGAAAGTGGCAGAACTAGAGTTTAAATCCAGATGCGACTAGATCCAAGCACAAACTCTTTCCATTATGGAAATTATTTCTCCATTCAAGGTTTCAAAACTTGAACCACGTTCATTCAAAGTAAGTGTGAAGCACAATATAGTGTTACAAAACCTGTGTACAGAAAAGGGAAAGAATAAATATTAGAACCAGCATGGCTTACTAAAAGACTAAGCATCCCATGACCAGAAGGATCTAAGGCACTTTCTTGGGTTATTCTTTACAAAGGGCTGTAATTTATCATGGTGCTAATCCTGTTCTAACTGAGGAAACTTTTTAGCCTATTGGTAGTCAGGATTACCCAAGCTTAAATGGGTGATGATAAGGGTCTGGATAACTGGGTGACAGAATGTCCCAAATGTCTGTTGACAGGATCATGGACCATTAAATTGTAAATTTATACAACGTGATTTCATGCAGCAATGAAAACAAATGATCTACAATTATATGCAACATCAATGGATCCTTGAAACAAAATGTTACTTAAATAAAGGAAATTGTAGAAAAATGTGTCCTTTAGATTACCATTTTTGCAATCTCCAAACTAAGAAATCAAACAGTATATTGTTTAGGCCTAAACACCTTTGTGATATAAAACTTTTGGGAACGAGGCAAGGGAAGGGTAACTTTTGGGTAATAGGGAGGCAAAGAAGTGATGCACAGAAGGGACACATAGGTAGATGTAACATTATTGGCAATGTTCTTAAGTTGAGCCTAGGTTAGTAACTACTCAGTTCATTGTGTCTCATAGATAATTTGTTACATATATTCTTACATATGTAGCAAATATTTATAAATAAAAAGGATGCAACAGAAACCTAATGGACTAACTTAGCCCTTTTTGTTACCATGGGCATTTTAAATTATTGGTAATAAATATTGGTCTTCCTTTCTCCAGGAAATTGTCAACTATGGGGTCTCAAAGGAAGATTTTATTTTGATCCTTATTCTTTAATTTGGCTGAGGATAATAAACAGAATTTCAGATATAAACTCAAATGAAATAAATTGAAAAAAAAGGAAAGAATTGTGTTTGTGTGTGTGTGTGTGCGTGTACAGGCACATTACTTGTCACATTTGCCTCTTCCAGAAGCCAAGTTACGTAATAATTATGCCAAGCTCTTCGTGATCTCTAATGCTAGAGGAAGTCAGAAGAAGGAAAAAAAAAATGTGGGGAAGAGAGTGGTAGAATTCTAGTCCTGATCAGCCTGACATGCTAATAAGAAGCACATAAGCAAAGAAAAAAAATCCCCATCTTAGCAAATTCCCACTATTTCAGCTTGAGGAACAGCCATGTATAATGTTTGACCAAGGGTATTCCTCACATGCTAAACCATGTGGTCCAATTTGGAACTGTGGTAGTTTGACCAGAGTTAAGCTCAACTTGAGAGTTAAGTATATTTCATCACTAGTGGCAAATGTTTTCTCAGAAACCTAATATTCTGCAGAATTGGTGTTTTCCTAAATTTTTAGACTTTTGCCTACAGTGAAATCTGACTCCAGCCTTTTGTATGAAAAATCCATTTCACAATCAATTTGAATAGCAAAATTACTTTGCTGTTTTGTTTCTGTACTATCTGCCAAAAAGAAGGGCCAAATGTAGTAATTGATTTTCTGTGTTGGAATTTCCATTATTTAAGCTGCATATAACTTTTGATCCGATAATGTTTCAGAAGTGAGACAGTGCACAGCACTGTGCTCCTTCAGTGCTCTGGAAGGTGGCAAATAAGCATTTCCTGGTCTGAGCCACAGAAGTTTTCTTCCTTTTATGCCTCTAGCAAGTCTTTAGGATGCGACACATCAAAACAGCTTTTCTTCATTCATTTTAATGGGTAGCAAGGAGTTTGCAACTTTTAGGTTCAGAAACCGATACAGACTTACTTTGACCTTTCTCAGCATGCTAAATGCCCTCCAGTCCTCTGCGCTGGAGTGTGGCGAGCAGAGCTGAATTCTCATCAATCTCATGAAGGAAGGCAATACATCTGATCTACTGAATAGTTTCAAGCCACTGCTTCAATAATTCAAAATATGTAGTTGCAGTCCATTAGCTGCAATGGTGGCTGCATCAGTGTCTATAATCTGTGCACTGAATATCCATCCAAGAACTGATCCTTGTCTTCCATATCACAAATACCCAATTTTCTGATGTCATTGCCTTATAATCTTTAATTTAGAGGAAGGATGTAGAATGTTAGCAAATCCTCTTCAGGAAAAGGTTATCTAGGGAGATTGTAAGTTTCTTCCCTATTGTAACTTTGAAGAAGTTTACTCTGTATAGGTAGGAGAAGCATTTGAAATCACTAGCCAAGGCCAATTATATTTCGAAGATGCTAAGACAATTTGTAAATAACTTAACACTATAACGATCACAGGATACTTCCAACTGCAAAGGGACTCGAATTTTGAGAGAAATTTTTAGAGAAGAATGATGGTATATCATAAATTTCATCATGAAATAAGACTTTCCATGCTTTAAAAAAAGAAAAAAAGGACCAGACTTTAAATTCCAAAGTGGCTCAATCATTAACTTAAAGAGACAGCAAATAACAGAAACAGCAATTTGAAGTCAAAATCGTTAATCTTTGGCTTTAATCTCACTAAATGAAACTCATTGCTTAATTTACCTCATTATTGCACTTTTCCTGATGACTGTAATTATCCTGGGTCTATTTTCCCTAAATTTATCTCCAATGGTAACCTCTGGTATTAGCTTCAAATCTCCTCACTCTCTCCTTCCTTCACTTCCAAAGCTCTTGCGAAGACAGTGAATTATTATTTTTTTCCTGTTTTTGTGAACATTATTTTTAAAAGTCTTGATTACTAGAGAAATCACTCCAAAATCTCAGTTTTTTCCATATCTGTTGTAGTATGGATTTGAACCTTAGACATGATAAGTGTTTTTTTTAAAACTGGTATAGATATTCACATAGACTTGAAGTTGCAGTAGGAAGTAAATTTATATTCCTATCACATCATACATTACTTTTTAAAAACGTGTATTTTGAAATAATTTAAGACTCACAAGAGGTAGCAAAAATAGTAGGAAAATTTCTTGTGCATCCTTCACCCAGCTTTCTCTAATAACATCTCAAATAACCATACTAAATCATCAAACCAGGTAATTGTCATTGGTGTAATACTATTGAAAAAATTTCAGAACTTGTTCAGATTTCACTAGCTTTTACATACACTCTTTTCTTTATGCTTGTGTGTTTGAAACTTTATCACATGTATAGATTTGTGCAATAAATAATAAATATCCTTTACAATGAGGATATTGTTTGCAATATCCTTTACAATAAGGATATTGTTCTGTTGCCACAAAGAAAGTCCCTCACACTAACCTTTTGTTTTCACACACTCTTTGCACTATTAAATGCTGGCCAACATTCATCTGTCCTTCATCACTCCCATTTTGGCACTGAGTGTTATATAAATGGAATTCTACAGTATGTAACCTTTCGCATCTGGCTTTTTTCACTTAGCATAGTGCCTTTGAGTTCTACCTATGTTGTTGTATCTACCAATAGTTTTTTTACTTTTAATCCATAGAATGGACAGTTTCTTTATCTATTCCTAAAAGGACATCTGGGTTGTTTCCAGTTTGGGGCTATTATAAATAAAGTAGCTATGAATATTTACATACAGGTTCTTGTGTGGACCTAAGTTTTCATTTCTCTATGATAAATACCCAAAAGTGCAGTTGCTGAGTTGTATGGGTAAATGAATGTTTAACTTTATAAGAAACTGCTCAGCTGTTTTCCAGGGTAGTTCTACCATTTTACATTTCCCCCAGCAGTGTACGAGAGATCTAGTAGCTCCACATCCTTTCAGCACTTGATACTGTTAGTACTTTTTTTTTTTAATTTTTGTTGGTTTTTTATTTATTTATTTGTGTTTACACCCATGTGTATAAGTACTTTTCATTTGAGTCATTGTGATAGGTGTGTAATGGTAGCTCATCATGGCTTTAATTTGCATTTCCCTAGTGGCCAGTGATATTAAATGTCTTTTCACATGCTTATTTCCTATTTGCATATCCTCTTTGGTGAGTTCTCTATTCAAGTCTTTTGTTTATTTCCTAATTGGATTGTTTGTTTTCCTACTGTTGAGTTTAGAGAGTTCTTTATATATTTGGCTTACAAGTCCTTTGTTAGAGATGTGATTGGCAAACATTTTTTGCTCAGTCAGTGATTTGTCTTTCATCTTCTTAGGGTCTTTCACAGAGCAAAAATTTAAAATTTTTATGAAGTCTAGGTTATTGATTTTTTCCCCTTGCTTTTGGTATCATAACTCAGAACTCTTGGTTTAACCCCAGGTCATAAATATTTTCTTCTATGTTTTCTTCTAAAAATTGCATAGTTTTTCATTTTACATTTAGATCTATGATATATTTTGAGTTAATAGTTTTACAAAAGGTGAAGTTTAGGTCAAGGTTCTTTTTTTTCCCCCCTCCTATTTATGCCCATTGTTCCAACAACATTTGCTGAAAAGACTATCCTTTTTTCATTGAATTGTTTTTGGACCATTGTCAAAAATCAGTTGAACACACTTATATCTAGTCCAGTTTCCCTGTTCTGTTGCATTGGTCTATGTGTTTATCCCACCCTCAGTACCGCACTGTCTTGATGACTGTAGTTACAATTCTTCATGATGTGTAATTTCTTAGGTAAGAAATCACTAGATAGCACTGTCGTATATTTCTGTATTGATATTTATCTGGCAAGTAAGTCGTTGGTAGTGTATGTTCTAGCTCTCAGATATTTTGGGAGCTCATTCCCTTTAAATAGAATACTCAGTATAAGTCACTTACTATGATACTTAATATTTAGTAGACACTCCATACATATCTCCTTTCCCTTCATCACTTACGTGTCATTCAGAAGTTAGTGTTTCATGGTGATCAGTATGGTGGTCAACAGATGACCAACTTGAGGTTTTAAAGCAGGAAGTCCAGATGTGATTTTCAACAGCAGCAGTTTCTGTTTCAATTGTCAAAATCCACTGGCAAAGCCCAAGCAGAGTCATCTCATTAGGGAATGTCATTCAGAAATCCACTCACTCTCGAGGAGAGAGTGAGACTCAGGAGCAGACAAAGTTTGTAATTTTCTAAGTGTCTTGTTTTTGCTGTTTCGGATACATTAACTTCAGAATTTATTTTAATTTTAATTTTAATATTGTTTATTTAAATAATATCCATATTTATCTGTTACCAAACTCAGAAATAATTGTCTATGTATATAAGATTATACCACAGTGAATATCACTATAAGTCATCTATATCTTCTAATTAGTCATTGGAGTTAGATCCCTATTTAAGGGTGAACATTTTTAAGATATGCTTCCTAATAAATATAAATTTATGTGGAAAAAATGCTAAGAAAAATACAAAAAATCAGAAGTAGCAAGAAAATGGCTGTAGTTTTCCTTTACATTTAGACCTTGGTCACATACATGCCAAAACACTCAATCTGGTAATGGAGAATTAGAAATATTCTAAGATGCAATGTTTTTACTATTTTAAGTAATAAAACAAGTTAGATAGAAAACAGTTGAGTATTGAGATAATATAAAAGAAATCACTTTTATTACAATATTTAACATTGAACATATATGATTTAGAAGTTTGGTGCAGGCCTTGGATGTAGTTAAGAATTTTAAATTTCTAATATATCTAGTTAAAGAGTTGAAAGCAAAATACAAATTATATGAAAATATATTTGTATATTATTTTTGTAAAAGAACAACATAAGTGTTTAGAAACATTTGGGAAAAATCATTATATTTGTTACATAATGATGAGTTTTTTTTAAATTGCAAAAACATTAACTCACCCATGGCGAAATCTACATTACTACTGCCATGTTACAAGAAAAACAAAATAAAATTTTTTTCAGCCATTAATATTAGTAACAAATATTCTTCTGGGTATTTAGGAAAAGGATCATTATATTCCATGGGGAGTTCACAGTTTCTGAAACAAACTATATCATCATAACTTGAAAACGCAGTGTTGGTACCACTGTTTTAGTTTAGCACGTTATACCTAACACAGTGTTACAAGAAACCATCCATTTAATAAGTGGTGTTTGACAATCTTAGACATGACAGTGTCAACCTTTTGCTGTATTCCCACACATTTATAAAAAGCTTTAGATCTTGAAGAAAACTTTCTCACGTTTTATCTCTATTGATCTGCATCACAACCCTCAGAGACAGGCAGAATAGGAATTACTGTCCTCATTAGGAATTATACAGACTTACGTGATTGCATTTATATTTAAGGGATTGGGGAAGCTCTTACACCACTCAGCTATTCCTGTGATGAAGTTAGCAAAGAAGGCTTTATTATATAATAACACCAGAGGAGAACAAAAGATTACCTATCTTTGGGGGCTATTTAAATTCCAATAAACAATAGATAGAAAAAAATCAAGGATCTTTTCTTCTTCTTGGATACACACATAATTTAAAACTGTATATGTACATATATAATATCTCTATAATGTATATACAATATTTTTATTGTTTTATGAAGATAGAGTGAATCTTTTAGTATAGGAACCATGTTATTTTTATTTTATTGAAGTATAGTTGATTTACAAAGTTGTGTTAATTTCTGCTGTACAGCAAAGTGACTCAGCTATACACACATATATATAACTTCTTTTTTTATATTCTTTTCCATTATGGTTTATCCCAGGACACTAAATATAGTTCCCTGTGCTATACAGTAGGATCTTGTAGTCCATCCACTCTATCTGTAACAGTTCACATCTACTAACTCTAAACTCCCAGTCCATCCTTCCGCCATGACCCATGCTATAAACTGAAATAATGGTCATGTTTATAAGATACATTGGATATTTTCTTATTCTGTTAAAATTTCATTCAATTTCATATCACATCTTTTTTAGGCAGAGCATTTTGAAAGAAACCATCAACTCTTTTGACAATGAAAACAAAAATATTAGAAAATTTATTTGAAAATATAATTTGCAATGATTGTAAAATATGTATTCTTTGGAATATGACTGGGTTTCAGACGCATGGTCATTTGCATTTCTTGTACTTGAATATGTGATTGTGAGTGACTCTTCCTTTAGGTCTAGAGGGAATTTGTGCTAGTTAAGAGAAATACAGATTACTGTATAACGTGAATGACCCATAACTCATAGCTGCCCAAGGCAGATATTTAATTTACATAACGGACGCTTTGGCATTTTTCAATATTTTCAGGAGGGAATTTCATATAAAATACTTGAGTTTCATATCCAGGACACTTGACATGCAGGCTCTCTCTGCTATTGTCCAGACTGACTATACAAATAAACAAAATAAAACCAATTCTTTTGATTTATATTTTGTTAAAAATATACACACAGGAGATACCGTTCTCTTGTAAATGTGCAGCGAACTCTAAGATAATTAAAGCAGAGTGCTCTAATGTATATGGAATTGAACTAAGAAAAGATCTTTTTTCTAATTCCAGCACTATATTGTGTAATTGTAAAATATGGCGTTAGAAAAATTGATTCCTATTACTTCTTATTAAAAGTAATTGATGGGGAGAAATTTTATGTTATAACTTAGGAAGTGATTTGAGATAATTCATGGATTTCAATCTTCCTGTACTATCTTTGTTATTATAGAAAATTATCTCTAACATTATCCACATGTACATTATTTTTGTTTCTTTGAGAATTAATTTAACCAATAGCATAGGTGTATTTAATATATTATCCCTATTATAATGAAGGGTGTGGGTGAAAGAGAGAGAAGAAAAGGGAAGGGGAGGGGAAAGAAGGGAACCAATAATTGCTGAATGTTTACAATGGACTAGGCACTTTTCACCTGGTAACGCATGTATTCCTTACAAGAACTGTGTGAGGGAGTCATTTTTATCAATAATTTTCACACAAGGCATCTGGAGCCCAGAGACAGGGTATGTGAACTCTCCAGTTGACAGACTCCTCCACTTAGAAGGGCCCCCATGCTTGGTTTAATGCTTTACTCTTGCCATCTTGAAAATCTTAATAACTTTTGAACAAGGGACTCCATATGTTAGTCTTGCATTGGACCTCATAAATTATGTAGCCGGTTCTGCCTGGAGAGGTTAAGCGCCTTTCCCAAAATTAAGACTTGAAGCCACGTCTGTGTCTCTCCAAATAGTAAGACCAGAATAAAACACCCACTTTATTCCTCTTCCACTACACCGCCAACTGAAAAATTTAACCTGTTTATTTATCAGAGATGCTGAGAGACTGGGCGAAGGGGGATGGAGAATAAAGACTCCTAATAGCAGCAGCTTTTCTCCTTTCGGCTTCAAACCTAATACCCCTCATGGAAACCCAGAGCTCTGCACTTTATATGTTCCATTTCCTAAGGAAGCCAGTAATTGTTATCACCTACTTTGCTTGTCCCTCATCCCCTCAAAGAATTTTCCCCAACCTTTTAGAGTATTTCTCCAAAGAGAAATCTTGGGAAAAACAATTTGCTCCACCTCTTTACACTTTCGTTGATGTCTTTGTGTCCCTTATTCTGGAGTCCCAGGACCCAGCCTTTCATCAGCTTCTGTTAATGCACATGCCCTTTCCATTATACAAGGCTTTGTATCTGCTAATCAAAGGTTATCTGTGACTCTCTGGGTAAAAAGTAAGGACTTGTGCTGAGATGGCACCTTGCCTCTGGGCTTTGAATCTTGCCTAAATCACTTAGGGCACAGGGTACAACTAAATGAAATAAAATACGAGTCAGTGGGGTGAACTGGGAGATTGGGATTGCCATATATACATTACTAATAAGAAAAAAATATCAAATTGTACACTTTAAATATACGCAGTTTATTGTACATTAATTGTATCTCAATAAAAGTCCTAAAAATATATATATATGAGTCAAAGCCTCAACCTTGTCTTGTCCTCAGCACAAGAACAGACTAAACAGTGTGTAGAGTCTATATGCTTCTTTTGTTGTTCATCCCTTTCTTTCTCCCTTAAACATTTATGAAGTGCCAAGTATGAGTCAGGCATGGAGGTAGGTAATGAGGATAGCAAATAAATGAGACATGCCTTGAGACTGAGAGTTAGGCCATGAAGTGAATCAAATACCACGTGGAAGGACAGTGGAGACAACAGCTGAGTAGTAATGAGTGAAAAACTTCCTCTGAAGACAAGATCTGAGCTTGGTTTTAAAGGGCAAAGCAGAGTTTACTAACCCAGAGGATCTTCCAGAGTAAATTCTCCATGAGGGTAAAAACGGTCTTGTCAACATTTATCACAACAAGTGGCCCATTGAGGCAATCTCTCAATAAATATTTCTGACCAACTGCTTGGAGCAGGGCATTCTAGGGGAAAGGAATGCAGGTACAGACGCTTCTAGTAGTGAAAAGATTGGTGACATCCACGGAATAGTGAAAATGTAATGAAGCAGGAGCTTATCCTTAATTCTGTAATACCTGTGTAAACAACAAACTGTTGATTTTCAAGAACCCTAATTGGAAGTTAGTCTGCTACAGTTTCCTAGATAGAGAAGCAAAACACAGACACAAGACTGTGAATAGCGGTATGGAAATTAACATGAGATTTATGTTCGCTTTGGTTTGCCTTGTGCTGTGAAAGACCCAGGTAGATGCTATGTACTCAGTGGGATCATGTCCCACAGATGAGCAACCCTGAGTTCAGGGGACCTGAATCTTTTATAATAAGATGAAAGCAAACCTGACAGAACTTCACCCTGGAGGGAAGGATTAATCTTTATTATACTGGACAGTAAACAAGCCTGCCATCTGCCCCGTAGGGAGACTCTTTTAAGGCTATTCTCCATACAAACGTGCTCAAAAGACATAGTCCAAAACAAAGCCAGTGTATGTACTATTATACTAAATGGCCATGTTGCTCTGCCTGAGAAATTGAAAAAAACATTTTTTAAAGATAGGGACTAGATTTAATTGACCTCTCTCACCACTTCAGGTTCACACCACTTATTTAAAACCAGTATATGATATCCACTCCTTATAAAGAAATCTTTACTGTTTATTTTCAAATATCCAAGTGCAAATATTTACTGTAACTGCCAGGAAATTATTATGTGGAAAACTCAGATAGATGTGGCTACATAGATTTGATTCTAAAAGTATGTCATCTTAAACATCTAGAAAAATGAATGAATCTGAAGAATGCATTAAAAGTGTGTGTCAGGGACTTCCCTGGTGGTCCAGTGGTTAAGAATTTGCCTTCCAATGCAGGGGCCGTGGGTTCCATCCCTGGTTTGGGAGCTAAGATCCCACATGTGGCTGCAACACAGAGCCCACGCACTGCAACGAATAGATCCCACATGTCTCTACGAAACTTCTGCGTGTGGCAACTAAGACCTGATGCAACCAAATAAATAAATAAATAATTTTTTAAAAAGCATGTGTCAAATCAGGTATCACATTAAGCAATGCCATTGAGATAATTTATATATTCTCTAATGCATAATCATTAATAGAATGCTATATTAAAGGTGCACTGTTTTAATGTTTTAATTAATATTGCACAAAGGTATTAGTCTATTTTATCTGTAACTGATTTATTATAACTTTGGTATTATAAATATGCCTGAATAAAAATACTGTTAAATATTCACTTCTAAACATCAATATAACTTAATAAATAAAAACAATAGGCACATTTAAAATTTGCTTATTATTTTCTCTAATAATGGGCTTTATGCATGTGTAAATATACCTATGAGCTATAAGGATTTTTTAAAAATAATTGGTAATTATAGAGAAAAAGGTAGATATGTGGGGTGAGAATAAAATAATGAGAAAAACTGTAAAAATAACTTTCAATATAAATACAGATAATAGCAAATTAAATCATTATGAAAAATTAGGGTATACTCTGCAACTTTACCTTTTTTTTTAATCAAAGAAGGAAAAAGGCTTTTTTCCCATATTAAATTTTCTTTTTGTTGTTGTTATTAAAGCCAAACTAATAAGGCCATTAGAAATGATTCTATGAAGCAAATATCTATATTCTCAAAAATGCAGTTTTTTTGAATACATGTTTTCACATTATTATTTCTGCTCCTGCTTCTCTTCCTCCTTTACTTCTCTTTCTACTTCCTCTGCTCCCGCTCTTACTCCTCCTCCTTTACTTTTGAGTCTAATGCACATGCAATAAAGTACTCAAATCTTAAGTGTATAGCTCAATGAATTTTTAAAAAATATATACACTCGGATAACTATCATCCAGATCGAAGCAAAGACCACCTCCAGCAGCCCAGCAGATTCCTCTGTATTCCCTTCCATCCTCCTACCAACAAGCAATCACTCTTCTGAGTCCAATCTCTATAGAATAGCTCTGTCTGATCCTGAACTTCATAGGAATTCTTTTTGTCTGGCTTTTGGTACAACATTATGTCTACAAAATTAATCTGTGTTTTTGCATGTTAGCTATACTGTATTCTTTTTTTTTTTTTCTGCATAGTGTTTCATATATGAATATACTACAATTTATTTGTTCAGTCTACTGTTGAGGGACATTTGGATTTTTTTCAATTTGGCCGTTATGAATAAAACTGATATGAATATTTTTGGCATGTCTTTTGGTGGACATATGCACTCATTTATACCTGGGAATTGAATTGCTGGGTCACGTGGTAGGTTTAGCTATAGTATATATTGCCAAAAAGTTTACAAATTTGTGGTATTGATTTACTTTCCTATTAGCACAATCTGAGAGTTCTGATTGCTCTAGATTCACACCAATATGTAGTATTACCAGTCTTTTTAATTTTAGTTATTTTGGCATGTGAAATAGTATCTCTTGTGGTTCTAGTTTGCATTTCCCTGATAACTAGTGACATATTCATACTCTTATTGGCTATTTGTATACACTGTTTGGTAAAGTGCTTTTCTAAGAATTTATCCATTTCTTCCAGGTTATCCAATTTATTAGCATATAGTTGCTTGTAGTAATCTCTCATGATGTTTTGTATTTCTGAGGTGTCCATTGTTACTTCTCCTTTTTCATTTCTAATTCTGTTGATTTGCATCTTCTCTCTTTTTTTCTTGATGAGTCTGGCTAATGGTTTATCAATTTTGTTAATCTTCTCAAAGAACCAGCTTTTAGTTTTATTTATTTTTGCTATGGTTTCCTTCCTTTCTTTTTCATTTATTTCTGCTCTGATCTTTATGATTTCTTTCCTTCTGCTCACTTTGGGGTTTCTTTGTTCTTTTTTCTCTAGTTGTTTGAGGTGTAAGGTTAGGTTGTTTATTCGATCATTTTCTTGTTTCTTAAGGTAGGACTGTATTGCTATAAACTTCCCTCTTAGAACTGCTTTTGCTGCGTCCCATAGGTTTTGGGTTGTTGTGTTTTCGTTGTCATTTATTTCTAGATATTTTTTTATTTCCGCTTTGATTTCTTTAGTGATTCCTTGGTTGTTTAGGAGTGAATTGTTTAGCCTCCATGTGTTTGTATTTTTTGCAGTTTTTTTCCTGTAATTGATATCTAATCTCATGGCGTTGTGGTCTGAGAAGATGCTGGATATGATTTCAATTTTCTTGAATTTGCTGAGGTTTGATTTGTGACCCAAGATGTGATCTATCCTGGAAAATGTTCCGTGTGCACTTGAGAAGAAAGTGTATTCTGTAGTTTTTGGATGGAATGTCCTATAAATATCAATTAAGTCGAGATGCTCTAATGTGTCATTTAAAGCTTGTGTGTCTTTATTTATTTTCTGTTTGGATGATCTGTCCATTAATGTAAGTGGGGTGTTCAAGTCTCCCACTATTATTGTGTTCCTGTCGATGTCCCCTTTTATAGCTGTTAGCATTTGCCTTATGTATTGAGGTGCTCCTATATTGGGGGCATAGATATTTACCATTGTGATATGTTCTTCTTGAATGGATCCCTTGATCATTAGGTAGTGTCCTTCCTTGTCTCTTGTAATAGTCTTCACTTTCAAGTCTAATTTGGCTGATATGAGTATTGCTACTCCAGCTTTCTTTTGACTTCCATTTGCATGGAATATCTTTTTCCATCCCTTTCCTTTCAGTCTATATGTATCCCTTGGTCTGAAGTGGGTTTCTTGTAGGCAGCATAGAGAAGGGTCTTGTGTTTGGATCCATTCAGCCAGTCTGTGTCTTTTGGTTGGAGCATTTAATCCATTTACATTTAAAGTGATTATTGACATGTGTGTTCCAATTACCATTTTCTTAATTGTTTTGGGTTTGTATTTGTAGGTGTTTTCCTTTCCTTGTGTTTCCTACTTAGAGAAGTTCCTTTAGCACTTGTTGTAAGGCTGGTTTGGTGGTGCTGAATTCTCTTAACTTTTGCTTGTCTGGAAAGCTTTTGATTTCTCCCTCAAATCTGAATGAGATTCTTGCTGGGGAGAGTATTCTTGGCTGTAGATTTCTCTCTTTCAGGACTTTCAGGATATCCTGCCATTCCCTTCTGGCCTGCAGAGTTTCTGTAGAAAGGTCAGCTGTTATCCTGATGGGTTTTCCCTTATATGTTGTTTGTTGCTTTTCTCTTGCTGCTTTTAATATTTTTTCTTTGTGTTGAATTGTCATTAGTTTGATTAATATGTGTCTTGGTGTACTTCTCCTTGGGTTTATTCTGTATGGGACTCTCTGCTCTTCTTGGACTTGGTTAATTATTTCCTTTCCCATGTTGGGGAAGTTTTCCAGTATAACCTCTTCAAATATTTTCTCAGACCCTTTCTTGTTTTCTTCTTCTTCTGGGATGCCTATAATTCGAATGTTGGTACGCTTAATGTTATCACTGAGGTCTCTGAGACTGTCTTCTATTCTTTTTATTCTTTTTTCTTTTTCCTGCTCTGTGGCGTTTATTTCCCCCATTCTATCTTCCAGCTCACTTATTCGTTCTTCTGCCTCCATCATTCTGCTGGTTATAGCATCTAGAGTATTTTTAATTTCAGTTATTTTGTTATCCATTGCTGTTTGTTTTTCTGAGTTCTTATGAACTGTTTCTTGTACTTTCTCTATTTTGTTATTGAGATTTTGTATCATTTTTACTATCATTACTCTGAATTCTTTTTCAGGCATTTTTCCTATTTCCTCCTCATTTATTTGGTCTTGTGGGTTTTTTTCCTGCTCCTTTGCCTGCATGGTGTTTCTTTGTTTCCTCATGGTTGTCCAAACTTTTGGGGTTGCTTGTCCTGGTGATAGAGGTGTTTATAGAAGACTGTCCAAGCCTCAGACTAATGTCCAAGTATTGGATTAAACAAATATGAAGTCTAGGAAACACATGCATGTATAAGACACACAATTACTGAATCCATTAGGACATAAGGCTCTAGAAAGACCTGACAGAACCCCAGTGTGCTATCAGATATTCAAAGAGAAATCCAACAGAAATTGACAACTGAAACAGAACAAATCAGAGACAAAAGCAAAAGCAAACAAACAAACAAATAACACCTTACACATACAAACACTAATCCAGGGAGATTTTGTAAGCTAGGATCAAATATAGAAAAGAGCCAGAGTACCACCAGACAGAATGGAGATTCTCAGAATGTAATTAGACAACTGTACTAAGAACTAAGATAAAGACAAAAGCCTAATATTAAACACCAAGGCAGTGCGTCATCTGAAGAATAGAGCAAGGAGTCTGAGCAGACCGATAGTGTTGCTTATAAGTATGTTAAGATAAAATAAACTTAAAAAGGCTGGAAGAAAGGGGAACAGAAGAACGTAATGTGGTTGGAAATATGCGAATAAAAAGAAGGGAATAGAAGTGTATAAAAGATAGGGATGAAAGGAAAGTATGAGAGATATATTGTCCGTACTACCAAAAACTTAGCTAGATATAGAAGTATATAAAAAGGCAAAAAAAAAAAAAAAAGAATAAAAAAAATCATTAAAAAATTATGTTATAAAACTTGTAGATCCCTTAGGGCTAAGATCGTATTTAATAAAGAAAAAAAAAAAAAAGAGAGAGAAAAAGAAAAAAAGAAAAAAAAAATCCAGAACTGATCCCAGAATGGACCAGTTCAATAGGTATTGATACTACTATTTCTGTTTCCTTAGTGTCTCAGCTGTAAGTGTCCTTCTCCTTGCCTTGGGTTTTTTTGCATTAATCTGTGACCAGCAGAGGTTCCTTTATTGTTCGTCTGTAAGCGTCGGTGTGTGGGGAGGGAGAGGGTACAATAGTGGCTCCTTCTCCTGGGAGTGAGTGAACAGTGGCGCACTGTTGTTTCAGTCGGGCTTGGAGGTGCCTGTTGCAGAGGGACGCTGGTGGCTCAGGCATAAACAGAAAGTCTTAGAGTTGGGCCTCTCTCAGGGTTTTTTTTTTTGTTGCTGTTGTTGTTTTTTTTTTCTCTAGGCAGCCTCCCTGCTGCTGGTGTTGCAAGAGGTTTTAATCTAGCCCCGCCCGAGTGCCTGAGGGTGCTTGTTATCCCTGAGCGCCTTAGGTGGCACACGGGCCCCTCTCCACTGCCTGTTGCAGAGGCACCGAAAGAGAGAGAGAGGCTTCGCGCGTGGGTCCTCCCCCCCCGCCCGTGAGCCTGCAGCCTCCAGCCGCCATCATGGCCTGGCAGCTCTCAGGCACGGGCACTCCTCTCCATGGACCTCCTCCCTCCTGTCCTCTCAGTCCGTCACCCTACCAGCAACAATGTGTCTCACCCTGAACCAGCTCTCCGGTTCCCACATTCCCGCTCCCGGACCCTCCGTTCAGCGGTGGATCGACGTCTCGGTCCTGGAACGCTGAGCTGCGCTGCGGACCCTCCGTATGTTTCTCACTCCCTCCCGTCTGCCACAGCTCCGCCGCTTCACCCTCTTTGAGCCCTCGTAGATGCCTCCCTACCGGCTATGTCGGGCTCCCCGCAGTCCTTTCTGGTGTCCGAGGCCGTCTGCTGGTGTTCAGCTGGTTCTCTGTGGGAATTACTGCATCCTTCCATGCATTCCCAATGTATCTGTGGAGAGGGATGCACTCCACATCCCTCTACTTCGCCGCCATCTTTTCTCCCCCTGGTAAAGTGCTTGTTCAAATGTGTTGCCCATGTTTTAAAATTGGTTTTTTAAAATCTTTTATTAATTGATATGTAGGAATTCTTTATCCTGAATATGAGTTCTTTGTGAGATGTATGTATTGCAAATAACGTCTCTCACTCTGTGTCTTGCCTTCCTAATTTCTTACTGGCATTGACATAAACAGATGTTAAAGTTAATGAAAGCTTATTTTCCAATCTCTTTTTTACTGTTAGCGTTATCTATATTTTGTGAATTATTATTATTATTTTTTTTACTTTTGTGATTTCTCAAAAATCATTGCCTACTTTGAGGGCACAAAGATACTCTTTTATGTTTTCTTCTATACACTTTATTATATTACTCTTCACATTTAAGTCTATGACTTACATGAAATAGACTTTTATGTACTGTATGAGGTAGAGGTTAAGGTTCACTTTTACACATATAAATATAAATTGACCCAGCATCATACTGAAATGATTACCCTTTCCTCAGTGCATTGCAGTGGAACCTTTGTCATAGATAAATAAAGTGGCAATTACATAACTTTATAATAAATCTTCATATCTACTAGTGCAGGTCAATTAACTTTGTTCTTTTTCATAATTATTATTGCTATTAACTGTTTGCATTTCAGGTTAAATTTTAGAATTAGTTTGTCAATACACACACACATATACACACACACAACTGCTAGATTTTTTATTGAGAACGCGCAATTGTTTCTTAACAGTCGCAGTGAAAAAACTAAGTAAAAATAACTTATTTCTTGGTAAACTCCCAAGCCATTTAAGTTGTAATTAGGATTTGGACTCGGGGAGAAAGAGGGCACAGATATGGGACTGTTTCTTCAGATATGACAATGACAATCACATCAAATGCAGTTTGAAACCGTCTCTCCTTTCCAGAAAGCACGCGGAATTATTTAAGTAGTTTTCGAGAGAGGTTTGATATTCTTTGAAATTCATGATGTTCAAACCTTCTCCCAAACCCCATGCCTTACGTGTCCCCTCATTCTGCCTCACCAAGGCTGGCTTCATTGGGTAATGTGACAATCTACATTTACTATTTCCATTTTCATAGAGTTAAAATTGAATATAAACAAATCAAATTTTATTCACTGTTAGCCACAATGATACTGTAGTAACCACTAAAATTCTTTTGGAAGTTTTGCATGCATGTTGTCATTGTATTTTCTTTTATCATAGACTTCAAGTATACATACAAGAAATAAACAAGAGGTTGTATTAAAAAAAAACTTTCCATGTAAAGTATCTATATTGTAATGATAAAGTAGAATAGGAACACTGCAGGAAACTGGACATCTTTAGAGGGAGAATGGATCATCTTAGGAGAGGTCTGCATTTTAGTGTTTATATGATCAAGGAAGTCAACTGAATAATAAATAAAGCTTGCTGAGTTTTGCATCTCTGCTTTTTAGAAAGTAACTGTAACTTGGAGACACACAAGCTGTGAAGCTTCCCAAAGATTGGGGCTGAAATTTATTTTAACACGTTTGTTAATGACCCAGAAAAAGAAGGTAATATTCTGCAATGAGCACTTAGCTAATCTAAATATGCAAAGATAAACTTGCCCCAAAACTTTGGAAAGCCTTATTGAGGCTGTTTGGGCTGTAAGGTGTTTCATTTGTCAGTCAAGACACAAGAGGGGATATTATAAAACAATATAACTACATTATTTTAAATCTGAGATCCCTCATGTTTTAATTCCAGATTTTTTTTATTTTAGAAACAAAAGGCATTCTAGATTGACCCCTGAAGTTAATTAAAAAAGGAAATCACATATTAGAAGAAATAAGTGTGGCTGAAAAGAATGCCAGTCAAATTCTAAAGTTAGATCACACCGAGGAACAGCTGAAGCTAAGAAGAGAAAAAGGGAATATTTACAGAATGAAGAATGGATAGCAGTGCAAACATTTAGGTAATGTAGTGAGTCAGAGCAGCCAAGGTAGGAAAGAATTTAAAGAAACAGAATATGGTCACCAATGTCATATGTGGCAGAGAAATAAAAAGATGATTACTGAAAAAGGCTAATGTGTTGGTATTTATCAGGTCATCCATCAGTGACAGTGACTATGAAATGTATTAAATAAGTAGAACATTTCAGTTCAAGAGGGGCTTTAATCAAAATTTATAATATGAAAGATATGAAAAGGGTAACTCACATGGACTTGTTCACTGACTTCTGTAGAACTAGACCAGTGGCATCCTTTGGGATTTAAAAGAAGAAAAAGGTAAAACAAGTAAATGGTACTAGAACCATTAATGGATATTCATAATGGATATTGAAGTTATGGAAATGTAGTACTTCAAGATTCAGTATAGTTTGAAATAAGAATGTATTTAACAAGGTTCAGATGCATGCACAGATGATGGATTCTTGACGGGATCTCGAGGAAAGCATCTTGGCGCTCTGCTGTTAACATAATGGAGGGCAAACATGCCCTCCCACAAACCATGTGTTTATACTGTTTTTAGGGATAGGCTTCTCCAACCAGTAAAGCTGAGATGTGTACCAATACAACATTCTTATTAGTTTCTGTGTGAATAATTGCATAGTTTTAAAAATAGAGAGGAAAAATTACAAATCTCTCACACCCAAAATAGCAGTTGCTTAGATCCCTTGGGAAAATGTCACCTGATAATTTTAAGATGAATCAATGATTAAGGCAAACGAAAGAACTGCAATAACACCAAAAAACTGTCCTTTCTAATCCAGAGAGGAAAAAAGTCAAAATTTCGTCTTCTAATTTACTTTCTCTTTAAATTGAAAAGGTTAAAAAAATGTACAAGTTAGCAGAGCTAGAAGGAATTATTGACATGTTTTATTATAGATATTTTAAATTAATTAAACTTTTTCACCAAATTAGAGAGAAATGCCAGATAGCTTTAGTTCTAAGCAATTCAGCGTAATTTATAGACATCGAGTTCTAAGCAATTCAGCGTAATTTATAGACATCGAAACCTAATTACTGGCAAGGTTCTTAGCAAAATGTTATGTAAAAGAAATCACATTTCTGTTTTACAAATTGAGAAATTGAAAAATCAATAGCTTGTTCTGAGTTACCCACTGACTGCCATCGTTCAAATTTTATTTTGCTGG
This sequence comes from Hippopotamus amphibius kiboko, assembly GCF_030028045.1. Classification (NCBI taxonomy): domain Eukaryota; kingdom Metazoa; phylum Chordata; class Mammalia; order Artiodactyla; family Hippopotamidae; genus Hippopotamus; species Hippopotamus amphibius. The sequence goes on along the minus strand of NC_080186.1, from coordinate 84,780,142 downwards.
AGGAAGCAGAGAGTGAGTTGAAATCCTTTAACAGAGGGATTTAGAAGATTTAAATGGCATTCAGTCTAACACGGGCTCCATGGTAACCATAAAGGCTATGCAAGCTGTTCAATGAATAGCCAAAAGATTTAGGTAGACAGGATGTCAAGCCAACCAAGGTTGAAATGTGAACACTTTAATTCTCTAGCTTGAAATTTAAGCTATCAGCACAAGTACCTTGGTGCGGTCCTCCATTCTGGGGGTGCTATTCTAGCCAATGTGAATCATTTAAAAACTGAAGTATCAAAAAATTGTCCCCTCTACTACAGACCCCTTCCAGTCCTGGAAAGCTGGTATTGCTTCAACTCTGGTCTTGAATACAATTTGGGAGGGCACCTGGTATGGCTTTCTTCACTTGGCCAGCTAAGGCAATCCAGCTAAGGGCAATTTGTAGTGCTTAGAAATTGGGAAAACTGAGGTGGAAGGAAAATAATGTTGAGATATAAACAGACATCTAAACCTGAGAGCCATCCCACTGAGCAGAATAATCTGTACTGCAGTTTTGTGCCTTCAATTCATTCAACCATTTCTACATTCAACTCTTCAACAGTTATTAGGAACCCTATGGCAGCACGTGTGCTGTAAGTTGTCTATGGCGTTGCGTTGGGGGCAGAGCTCATGTGCTCACTGGGGAAGAGTAGAAGGAAAGACAAACACTACGACATAACATGAGAGCTCTGGGAGGAGTAACCACAAATTACTAGAAGTGCACCAAACAAGGAGTGACTCAGCTTGTGGGAGACCTGGGGAGGATTTCAAAGAGGAAGGGAGTTTTGGGTAAGGAGTTGGAGCTTTTGTCCCAGAGAAGTGGGGATGAGGAGGGCAGGGTTGTGGCGTCGGGGGTGGGGCATGTGTCTAGAGGTCTTTCCAGACCAAGGAAAAAAGAGATAAATCTACCCTGCATACTTGGTCTTTCCCTTTTTAGACTGCAAGTATTTCGAGGGCAAAGATTATGATTTAAATATCTTTCTACCCCTAATCATATCTAATCCAGGGCATAAGATCTAGTAGCTGCTCAATAAATGGGTGTATTTTTAATAATTGAGGTTCAGATGATATCTGTATCTGCCATTTTCACAAATGTGAATATTTTCTCCATCTAATAGGATATTGCATTTTAGACAAATAATACTTTTTGTTCAGTTGGTCTTAGAGATTAATGGCTCTGATTCTGTGTGAGAGCCTCTTTAACAGCACAGCTTTTGTTACATTGCTAACTTGAAAGAAATTACCTGAAATTTCAATTTGTCTTGAATGCTCCTGTGTTCTGTGGAGGTCACGTTCTATCACCCTGAAACAGCAGCAGCTTTGGCGGAACCTGTCTCAATAAGGAAAAGGTGGAGCCGTCAGTGAGATATGATCATCTGCTCCATCTTGAGGCTTGGGGTCCTCATCACCCCCCTTCCACAGGGAGAAATGATGCTCTCGTTTCCCTGAGCCCTTCCGGAGCAAGTCCTGCCCACCTCACCAGGATACTCATACAGAAACAGTGTCAAGAATAAAAGAAATGTGGGTGTTTATAAAACAAGGCACACATAAAAGGACCCCTAACTAGAAAAGTTTTTATAGCCTTTTGTAAAAAAAAAAAACAAACCCGAATCATCCAGTGTTTTTTTGCCATTGGAAATTAGCTGATTTAGTACATAATTTCAGACTATTATATGAGTAGTCGGTTAAATGTCTCATTTATAGATTACTATGTTTCAAGACATCTTTTTCAGATCATATATGAAAAAATAGTTTGATGTCTGAATATGTAACTAAAAAGATACCTATTGTATTGTATAAACATATAATTATTATAAATATATAGTTTCTGTGTGTTATGATGTTTTGACTTTGGGAAAAAACAAATCTTTCTGGCTGGGGAGAGTCTGCCTCTCCTAGGGCTAGCCAATTCTTAAAGATGGCAAAGTGCTCAGTTGGGAATGTATCTTTAGTGTACAAACTAACCAATAAAGAGCTGTCCCTCCCCTATCTGTGCTGTGCATCCCAGGAGGCAATATTCCTCTGCCTTAAGCATCCCAGGGCCAGGTTCCAGACAGCTAGGAGTTACCTTCTTAGTTTAGAGTACACTGAAATTATTCGAACTAGCTAGTCTTAAACTGTTTACCCTGCCCTATCTTGCCTTTCCCACAGAGACCCCAGTAAAGGCTCCAGTCTAAACTTTGCCCTCACTCCTGTCTTCTGCCTCCTGATCAGCCAGTGTATTTCCATGTGGCCCTGTGTGGCATGGTGTGCCTCTTGTTTCTGGAAACTGTGCATAGAATAAACCATCTTCCTGAGCCTCTTTTCTGTCTCCTCTTGTGGCTGCACCTGACTGACCATCTCATGAAAGAATACAAAACCTGACAAGTAGGAAGTTTTAAAATGCGGATGCAAAATACAAAATGTTACATGATGGTTTCAAAATTAGTTCTTTTGAAAAAATGGTTGGCTGTTGCTATTTGAGATTGAAGCAATACTTTCTAGTAAAGGTTAAATGATTTGCTGTCAACGAACATTAAGGGACATTGGTGGAGCCCTTGGGTTCTGGGCTACTCTTTGCCAAATTCTACTCAGAAACTGTGTGCACAGTCAGATGTTTATATTGTACCCCAGCCAAATGCCTCCTTCATCCCATCACTCCATCAGTACTGCAAGCTTCACTTGCGGCTGATTATTTCTTCTTTCATTCTGTGTTTATCTAGCTTCCTCGATTTTTTTTTCCACTTGCATTTGATAAACAGTGTGGGGAAGTGAAAAGCATATGTTTCGAAGTTAGATGTTCTTGAGTCTGAATCCTTTGTTACTATATATTCATTCATTTATTCATTCATGATTTTTATAGTCAAATATACAGTGATTCATGTATTGACTCTGTTAGATATTAGCTGTGGATTATGGGGAAGTTTCCTAACTTCCCTGAGAATTTATTTTCTCATCCATAAATTGGGGATACTAATTATATTTAACATTTATTGAGTGTTTGCCAGGTGCCAGGCATTGTATTTGTATTATCTCATTCTATACCCACAGCAAAAAATAGTACTTACTATTTTTACTTCTACTTTGTAGATGAAAAAAGTGAGGTTTATGGAGTTTCACCAAGATCACTTAGCTAATAAGTGAGATGAGAATTAGAATTTAGGTCCAACTTTTTCCAAATCATATCTTTTTATGCATTCTTCTGTTATTCAGCAGCTGCAGCTTCTAACCTTAACTGCAGATCAGAATTTTGTTTTTAAGTTACAGATGGTCTTTGGGGATTCTAATTTAGTAGAATTAGATAAGTACCAGAGTTATTATTTAAAATTTTTTACTGGTGATTCTGTTGTGCATCTAAGATTGAGAAACATTAATTGTATGTGTAATGGGAATGATAATTTGAAATATAATAATGATATTTATACTTTGGCAGCATTTTTATTGACTAGTCTAGTCAGCTCAGGGTTTCTACCTGCCTTGGAAATGGTGGTGTCAGAACAGTAATGCAAACAGAAAAGGTTAGTATTCAGCTCTATTACTCAAATAGGACTTTGTCAGAAGCCATGATTTTAAGAGTCAGGCTATATCAACAGAAACATTAAGCAATCAAGCATACAGTCCTCAACTGGTGGAGATTCATTCCTTCATAATGTAGAGATGAGAGAGCTCTAGGGATAAGAAAGATACAATGTGGAGGAAGTAGAAAGCCTGCTCTTTCTGGTTCTGGTGGGAAATGGATAGAAGATAAAGGAGATGGAAAAGAAAGTTAGCAACAACAAATTCTTCTGTTGCTTAGCATGTGTCAGGTACTGCTTTGAGCACCATACCTTTTTAACTTACTTAATCCTTATAATAACTATGAGGGAGGGAGGGACTATTATTGAACCCATTTTACAGATGAAGAAATTGGGGCTACAGAGATGTCAAGTAACTTGACCAAACTTTTACATCTGGTAAATGGCAGAGCTGAAACTGGAACCTAGGCTGCAGCAGTCTGTCCCAGGTTGCAACTTGTTTTCCAAGGGGAGGATGAAACATGGTATATTTTCAAGGCATACCTGGGGGAGACTACAAGCATGGAGGTTAGAGAAGCATGTGAATACACAGACACACAGACACACACACAGACACACACACACACACACCCCACACTCTCCTTTCTCCCCTTACTCCCCCCACCCCACCCCTCCCCCCCTTCCCCCCCCCCCACCTCCCACTCCAGCATAGATCAGGGCAATGATGTGACAACATTAGTGGGAGGTAGCTAGGTAGCTGAGCTTGAAGTAAGTCTCATCACTTGCCTCTATGTGGCAGGTAACAAGGGGTTCCAAAGGCTCTAATAGGCCCCAGTAAGAAGGCACAAGAGACTGAACAGGCCTGTGGCTCAGCAGAGGCGAGGGGTCAGGATGAGGCTTCTGTGAACTGTGCTTCAAGAGCAGAGGCACGTGCCTCGGGATTCACATTCCAATGCAGGCATAAGAACATAAAGCCTACATAGCAAGAAGGGGTCATTCATACTTAAAAACTACCAGTTCTACCATTCTATATTGGAGATATGACTGGATCTAGAGAAACCAGAACAATTTCTTCAGGAAACTCAGGCTTTTTAAGGCAAGCATAAACTCTTTCAGCTTTCTGCCCCCATCTCTTTTCTGAAATAGACTCTGGGTGATGAGCTGCTCGTGTGACTTCATCGAGGCAGAAGGGATGACAAATGATGAGGACACCATGGACGTTTGAAGATCCAGGCCAAGACTGGCCAAGAGTGTGGGCTTGAGATTTGAATGTAGGCAGTTTATAATTTTAATTCTTAGTTTCCTCACCTGTAAAATGGGAACAACAAAGATAGTTCTCTAGTAGAATTGTAGAAATTAATTAATCTACATAAAAGCACTTAGTTTAGTACTAGATGTGTAGTGAGCAGAATGTTGGATGTGATCAAGGGATATGATATACTTTGACACCATCCTGTTGCATTTGGTTTCCTAGATTGCAAGCTCCTTGAAGGTAAGACTTTCACTTATTTTTTGGTAAGTGTGTAGTGCCTAGGACAATATCTAGCTCTACAATATCCAACAAGTAAATGTTAATTTCAATCTCCTCTTAGGCAGTTCAGGAGTTCTCTATCATTTGGTTATGTGAGCATTTCAGTCTCAGATGTGAAAAGCATTGAAAGATCATCTCTTGTAGTTGAACTCACCCGATGGCTTTGCTGAAGTTTGTCTCCAAATTTTCCTGTTCTTCCTGACCTTGAGAACACAAAGTATCCTGTGCAATTCCTTCTTCCCACAAAGAAACAGACAATTTCATATTCTTATACGTTTTCCCTCTTAACCTCAGCAAAGCATTTCAACCTAAGTTCTGTCATCAGTGAAACCTCTATTATATTATAATGCTGATCAAGACCTTTTCAAGTTAAGTTAAAAAAAAAAGAGGTTAGTGGTTTTTTTCTGCTTAGTAAACACTTGCCTTGTCTCACAATATACTTTTCAACTTAGCATTGACACATGACGTTCCTCATTGGATTCCCAGTGATGCTAAGATGGAATTTTTAAATGAGCTGAATTTGAGGATTAAGGTGGATGACTTCTGCTGTACTTGGTGATTTGACTACATACTTTCCCATGTTACAGGTTATGTTGCACTGTCTTTTATCAGGCTCATTTTAGCTTTTAAAATGTGTGTGAAGCTCAAGTTATTTTTAAAATGTACAAAAATGTATGCATGGTGCATAGTGGGATCCAGTCACACTTAGTTCCCCTTTCCTCTCCCTCTGTTCTTTTCCAACACTGTCATGTAGGACTAAGTCACGAGCTTTCTGTTTTACATGAATGACCATGGTCCTTAATGCCAGACAGCTTTTCAAAAATACGCTTGTGGTCACAAAGTGGGACAGAGATATAGGGTATGCACAGAACATGGGAAAATGAATTGGAGTACCCTAATGCTTAAGGGTCAGTGTAAATATTTCTCTAAAAAACAACAAATCGTTACAATGTGGTGTATGCTACTAAATTTATTTTTATGAACATTGCATTACCCACAGAATATTTTTAGAGTAATATCGGTTAATGGAAAGCAAAGAAAAATGTTGGATAATCATCATGTTTTTTTCTTTTTATAATAAATGTCGATGAAGTTCCTTATTTAGCTATTGTCTAATGCACTTTGAAATAAGTGGTAATTACTTTATTATTCGCCAGCCTTAGCTCTTTGGTTAATCAATCCAAATGGCTTGCCAGAGAGGAGGTATTTAAAAATTAAGCAGTGAAGGTTTAGGTAAGTTAATTTGGTAACACAATTGTCAGAGTTAAAAGTTCTTTTAATCATATGGCATAAAATAATGAGTAAATGGTCATTTAATAATTAGTTTGAATTTTACCTGCTAACAATAAAGTGTTTAAAATTTCTTTTGAGTAAATGCAGAGTTTGACTATCCTATTCAATTCTTCACAATGCCTCTTCTCCTGAACATTTTACAAAGGAATCTACATAATTAAAACAAATGGAATTGAATACTTGTGGGTGGGGATAATATCATCTTGCAAAGATTTGATACAGAAAGGATTTCTCAGAGTGTGTTTACTTACAGATATAAAACTGTGAAAAAGCCTTTGAAATTCATACAGAAAATGGTCTGATAACAATTGTTTAAGACTAATACAACGAGTAGATGCAAGTCTCTTGAAGTAACAATTGAACGTGTCAAAATATGCCAAAAACATATTAACAGCTTTCATCCCTGTTAATATTTTACAGAACAAAAAATTATTTCTGATGCTTTTGTCAGAAGCCTTCTTGAATCTTGACCTAATTTGTTGGAATGATTTAAGAATTTAAAACTGCCTGTTCTATCTCTGGCTAGTTTAATTCATCATTTAGCTCTCTCCAAGACTAAAGATATATAGCAAAAATAGCTCTAACATATCAACATTTAAATGAAAACAGCCTCTATATGATGCAGAGTGGATATTTGCTAATCAAATGTTCACTATGGCAATACTTATAGAACAGTAGTAGAGAGCATTTGACAAAGTGTTAATGCTTTCCAGGAAAAGAAATGATGTTATTTGCTTTAGATATAGAGTCATTTCTTTAAAAAAAATTAGTCTATTTAATGCATGGGAGATTGCCATATTCCTTCATCTAATGTTGCATTCTCTATAATGATTTCTGATTACCAAAATGCATAGTACAAATGCTAATCAGGGCCCTTTTCACAACAAGTGCGGATGCTGAGTGCCTCCTACGAGTTTAATCACAGTGTGTGATTCACACAGTAATGGGTCATAATTGCCCCCCACCAAGTTATCTTGAGGGTCCTGCTTCATTTTATTACCACTGGACCTTATCAACCACTGAAATCTACTACAGTTGCCTTGAAGGTTGCAACCAATCTCTGCATGCATAATTATGCCCAAATAAGGATACCTAAGTAGAGTGAAGGATTGTATTTGGTCTTTCCTTGGTCTTACAATAGATTAAAAAATAAATAGCAGTATTTATACAATTTTCTATTGCCTTTAATTTTTTCTTACCTGGAGAGACAATCTGATTGCCATCCAAGTAATTACATTAAATCTAGTTGGTAGCTTATGTACAGATATGTTAGAAAGCTTTTTATTTCTCTTAGCTTCAGATATCGTAGGGCTTGTTTTCTCTTTACTACTTGGGGAGCTACACATATAAATCACTATCACTTTAGAGAATAGTTGCCCCCATAATTTCTTATTCTAAACCAAACTTGGAAGATTCCAAACTTTGTAACTTACCGTTGTAGGATGTTAGAACAAACTGGCCATCTGTCTGGCCTGGGAGGACTTCCACTTGGCAGACCACTTGTGTTTTGTGTACAGAGTCAGTGGCTGCCTAGGTAGCAGGATTTCAGTGTTTTCATCCCTTTAAAATATCTCTCATCTACCTACAAATGTGAGCACGTGTGTGTGCACACTCACACACACACACACACACACTCCAGTTTGTTGATGCCTAAAGTTCTTTTAACAAGCACAAGCTATTTGTGTTTGATAGTTACAGAAATCAGGCCATAAATATTTACTGAGCACCTACTATGTGCCAGTCACTTCTAAGGTGTTGGGGAAACAGTAAAAAGCAGGAAAAGGACCTGTTCTCAATGATCTTATAAGCTAGTCAGGATAGAGACAACACACAAAAGTAACACAGTAGCCTAATTTCACAATAACGTATAAATGAGAGCAAGATTTGATGGGGGGAGGTGTGGGGAGCACACAGGACACTAAAGTTGGAATGAGTGAATTATGGCAAGATGGAAAGAACATATGTCTCTGACAAAGTGAGTTCAAAGACAATCTCCTACTTAAAAATTTTACCTCAGGCTCATGCTACTTTTTCTTCTTCATAGCTGGGCAATAGCAGAATTTTAGCTAGGCTTCAGGATTCTGACTTTTTTAAATTAAAAAATTGTTCTTTTTTTTAATTCTCAAGATTATTGCTGACAGTTCCTCAATAAGTTTAACATAGAATTATCATATGACCCAGCAAATTCACAACTAGGTATATACCTTAAATAATTGAAAACAAATACTCAAATACATGTACATGTATGTTCATAGAAGCTTTATTCACAATATCCAAAAGCAATGAATAGCCCAAATGTCCATTAATGGATGAATGGATAGATAAATTGTGGTCCATACATAAAATGGAATATTATTCATGTATGTAAAGGAATGAATACTGATAACATGCTACGATGTGAACAAACCTCAAAAATAAGCTGAGGCCAGACACAAAAGGTCATATATTGTATATCCCCATTTATGTGATATCCATAATAGATAAATCTATAGAGATAGAGAACAGCTTGGTCATTGTCAGAGGCTGAGGGGGAAGAAACAATGGAAGAATAACTGCTTACTGGGTATCGGCTTCCTTTAAGGGTGTAAAATTATTTCGGAACTAGATAGAGATAGTGGTTGCACAACATTGTGAATGTACTAAATGCCACTGAATTGTTCACGTTTTTAAAGTTAATGATTACTTTTATGTTATGTTAACTTTACCTCAATAATAAAAAAGGGTATTGCAAAATGTTGACCATAGGATAAGGTTTGATAATATGAAATGCTATGTGGTGCCTATGATTCATTTTTTGATTCATTTATTTATTTAACACCTATTCATTGGCTGTGTACCACTTGCCAATCACTGTACTACGTGTCATCAGGATAGACTTAGTTGGTGTCTTTTTAGCACACTCTCTGGATGGAATATAGACAAATATAAGTATTTTATATGCGCCGTATAAACTTTCCTCCTTGGGATGTCCATCTTACATTTTACTAATTAACTATATGTTTTGTAATTAAAAATAACACTTTTCGGGGATATGTGTATAAAAACAGATGATTGAACTTGGTGTACGCCCAAAAAAATAATAAAAAAAAAAAAAGAAAGAAAAAAAAAAAAACACTTTTTTTCTTTAGTGGAAATGTGCAACAGATGTTTTCTCAGGCACCAGTTTTCAAAGTTGGATGCCTCAATCACTTCTTAAAATTTAGCATTGAACCCACCAATTCAGTAAACAAAATGGATATTTGGGTTGCTAAGGATGTGTCTACACAGCCCAAGCATTTGCAGGTATAATTCCAACTATAGCGCTGTACTTTTTCTAAATACTTTCCGCAGAAAATTCATTCAGCAAGTTCTATAGTCAAAAAAGGGAAATACTCTACCTAATATTCTTTTTTTTGATTGTTTTTATTTTTTAATTTTTTTAAAAAATTATTTTATTTATTTATTGGCTCGTTGGGTCTTTGTTGCTGCACGCGGGCTTTCTCTAGTTGCAGAGAGCGGGGGCTACTCTTCCTTGTGGTATGTGGGCTTCTCGTTGTGGTGGCTTCTCTTGTTGTGGAACACAGGCTCTAGGCTCGCGGGCTTCAGTAGTTGTGGCAAGTGGGCTCAATAGTTGTGGCTTGCGGGTTTTAGAGTGTAGGCTCAGTAGTCGTGGCACACAGGCTTAGTTGCTCCGTGGCATATGGGATCTTCCCGGACCAGGGCTTGAACCTGTGTGCCCTGCATTGGCAGGTGGATTCTTAACCACTGCTCCACCAGGGAAGCTCTCCACGTAATATTCTAATATTCTTATATTTTAGTGCCCAGTGCATTTAGCATTCTGTACCCTCTGAAGAGCTGTACAGTAGCTGTACAGCTACTTTGATTTATTTATTTATTCTAATTAATCCAAGATTTCTTAAAGGTATTTAACCATAGGGTTTCCTTTGTTTCTGTTTTTGCACAAAACACCTATTATTATCTGACAGAACCAGTGTTAAATGGGTCACATATTGTGTGATGCAGTTTTAGTCCTTAAAGCTCTTCAGCGAGTTAGCCCTGCCATTGTGGCCAAGTAATTTCCTGAGCAGTGATCGTGGAGTAGACATGTGCTCCCTCCCGTACACTGAGTTGGCTTCATTTTTCTACACAGTGCTTACCAATTCCAAGATTATATTATGAATTACTTTATGTATTACTGCCTCTTCCTTTAGAGCTAAACATTATGAACGTAGGGACTGCTTATGTTTCGTTCACTGCTATATCTCAAGCTTGTAACACAACACCTGGGGCCTAATAGGTGATTAATGTATTTTTATTGAATTAATGGATAGAGTAGGTACTTAAAAATACATGTTGATTTATTGGTTGGATTTTTAATGTATGAATGTTATGTTTGTATTCCGCTAAGAGGAGATTTGGGCAGATCTGCACTGTAATCAGGATGGTTTAATAGAATTCCAAAAAGAGAGCAATTTTACTCACTGGTCTATATTTTTTTCTTCTTGGTACTATAATTATAATAAATAATAATATTAATATTAGTAAAAGTGACAAAATATGTGAAAACTGCCAGGAACATCTTGGACAATAAATGAAAGAGGGTTAAATATATTATATGTCCATGAACTCTATTTATGACTAAAGAGTTGAAGAGGACCCGGGTAAACTAATATTTTCTCCAACACAACATGGTGAAAGCAACAATGACTAAGAGCGGGATGGTCCAAATCCAGGTCCAAATGTGTCATGAAGCATCTGGGTAAATGACTGTGTAACTCACTTTCCTGGGCTTCTCTTTCGTTATCTGTAAAGTACGAAGGACGGGCAAGCTTGTCTTTCAGGTATCCTCTATATTCAGCATTCCATGATTCCCACAGTTCTGGATCAGTTATTTTTCTCCTTTATAAATCAGCGTCTCTAACCGCTTACTTTCATCACACTGTTTGAATTCTTTCTCTGTGACTACACTTTGAGGTCTCTTAGGAACTGACTTCAATAGGCCATTATCTGGGTTCACTGGGTCCTTGTTATTCTGAGGTCAGCTTCTACCCACTCATCGACCATCCATCACCAGTCTCCAGACCTCCCAACAAAACCTATTGAACACATCATCACTTTCTAGGGTCAGGATGAGGGTCAAACATCCGTAAAAGCACATTTCCCACCAACTAGAACTTGATGTGCTGACTCTCATCACTCAAATCAATTAAGTCCTGGGGGATCCATTGGGGAAATCAGTCACTTTGTCAGTTCTCTCGTTCCATTCCTGCCCATTGAGTTTATGGAGAGGGTCTGTGTGATGCATATAGATTAAACCATGCCTTCTGCTCTTCCCTTTCCTTGGAGGCCAAGTTAGTCTTGTCTCCCCATGGTAACTTTGGTCCTGCCTTGTTTTGCTTCAAGCTCCCCAGGATCCCTAAACCAGGGTTCTCAAGCCTTCGTTATCTTTTTACATTTCTCTCTTATGGGAGAATTTTCCCAGGCTGGGTCCACTGAGGGTCATCTGCAACTTTAGGCTTGAGCTTTGTTTGGAGCAGCATCCAAGTGGGAAGGGAGGAGGACAGCATAGAGCAGGAGAAGCAGCATGAATGGAGATGTTGTAGCTACATTCTCTTTTTTGTCTCTCAATTGAAAATGCCCTTGAGACAAAATGACTCCTTTTCGGTGGATTATGTGGAGGAAGTTTCATGAATTCAGTTGCTGGTGCTAATATTAAATCAAATGTTAATGTGGAATTGGTACGTTGAGAAGAGAACTATTCTAAGTATATAAGGGGGGAAACCATGATACAGTAAAAAGCGTTCTTAAAATAGTGTGTTTCTTGCTAAATACCAAAAGTTAGCATCATTTTGCTGGTCCTAAACATCAAGTCTGAGACCTCCAAAATTTCAGATTCCCACAATGGAGTTTTCAGAGTTCTTAAAAACATTATCATCTAAGTTTTATGTATTCTAAAACAATTAAAACAGAAATTCTTGGAGATATCTTGCCAAGGTCATTTGGAAATTATTCCCTGAGATGCTTTGTTTGAAATAAAAAAATTGTAATGTGAATTGTAATTACTTAGAACACTGTAGAATAAAGCTACAGTAAATTCCTTCACAGTTGAACTAAACTGTTTAACACATGGAATGTCTAATTGACAATTCTGTACCAAAGTGTAAATTTGTCAAGGAAGGATACACAACAAGTTTTTTTTAACATCTCAGTGAGTGCTGTTGTGATTTGGATCTATTACTTCTGAATATTGCATGAAGCTGACAAGCACTTGTCATTTAAAGACCACATGGAGGCATTTAGTTTTCCATTTAGATATAATAACACATTATGCAAATAAGCTTGCAAAGGAAAGCTGGAGGCTGACATGAAATAAACTGTCAAACACAAGTTGCTAATAAATGAACATTTCTTTATAGATTGTCTTAATTTGGGGAGTTGAAAAATACATTTATCTGTGGTGAATCAGGGACCTTACTATAGTGGTGCTTAGCAGAGGATGCAATTTTTGACTTTACAACAATGTTCCTTCCCTCCAATTATGATGAGAGGTTGTAGTTTAAGGAAAACTCTCAAATCTTAAATTTATAAAAATAGATTTATAAGTAAATTGTGTTTCCACATTTTCATGGTATAGCCCATGAATGTGGAAATCACCCAAGCTTGATTTTTTCTCATGTGATTACTCACTATTCAAGTATGTACTGTCTATAGTAGATCTAATGATTTCAATTTGACCTAGGTAACAGGTTATTGGAATTCAGAGGAGTTTTGATACTTGTGATTTTGACTAGATAGGTTTTCTAGAAAAATGTGTCAAAGTCTTCTGGAAGCCATCTTAGAGGGAGATATTCTCGATAAATTACCTAGGAATAAATTTAACCAAGGAGGTGAAAGGCTTGTATATTGAAAACTACAAAACATAATGAAAGAAATTAGGGAACACACAAATGAATGAAAAGACATTGGAAGCATTAATATTGTCAAAATGTCCATACTATAGAAAGCAATATACACATTCAATGCAATCCCTACCAAAATTCCAATGGTGCTTTTCACAGGAATAGAACAAATAATTCTAAAATTTGTATGGAACTATAAAAGATCCCAAATAGCCAAAGCAATCTTGAGGAAGAAGAACAAAGCTAGAGGCATCATGCTTCCCAATTTCAAACTATACTACAAAGCTATAGTAATTAAAACAGTGTGGTATTGGCATAAAACAGACACACCAATCAAAGGAACAGAATAGAGGGCTCAGAAATAAACCCATGCATATACAATCAATTACTTTACAACAAAGGAACTAATAATGGGGAAAGAACAGTCTCTTCAGTAAATGGTGCTGGGAAAATTCAACAGTCACATGCAAAAGAAGGAAACTAGACCACTGTCTTACACCATACCCCAAAAATTAACTCAAAATGGATTAAAGACTTGAAAATAAGACTGGAAAAGATAAAAACTTCCATGAGAAAACACAGGCAGTAACCTCCTTGACATAGATCTTGGTGATGATTTTTTTTGAATCTGACATCAAAAGCAAAAATAAGCAGGTGGGATTGCATCAGGCTAAAAGCTTCTGTACAGCAAAGGAAACCATCAACAAAATGAAAAGTCAACTGACTAAGTGGGAGAAGATATTTGCAAATCATGTATTTGATAAGGGGCTAATAACCAAAATATATAAAGAACTCATACAGCTCAATAGCAAAAAAATAAACAATCTGATTGAAAAATGGGCAGAAGATCTGAATAAACATTTCCCTGAAGAAGATATACAGATGGTAACACATACATAAAAGATGTTCTACATCATTAATCATTGGGGAAATGCAAATCAAAACTATAATAAAATATTACCTCACACCTGTTAGAATGGCTATCATCAAAAAGACAAGACATAACAAGTGTTGATGAGCATGTGGAGGAAAAAAAACTCTGGTGCACTGTTGGTGGGAACATACATTAGCAGAGTCACTATGGAAGACAGTATGGAAGTTCCTCTATTGAAAATAGAACTACCATATAATTCAGCAATTCCACTTCTGGGTATTTATCTGAAGAAAACCAAAACACTAATTTGAAAAGATATATGCACCCCCACGTTCAGTTCAGCATTATTTACAACATCCAAGATATGGAAACAACCTAAGGGCCAATTGATGGATGAATGGATAAAGAAATTGTGATATGTATATATATATATATATATATATATATATATATATAATTTAGCCATAAAAAAGAATGAAGTCTTGCCATTTGCAACAACATGGATGGGCCCCAAGGGCATTATGCTAAGTGAAGTAAGGCAGATAGAGAAAGATAAATACTGTATGATCTCACTTATATACAGAATGTAAATTTATATAAATGACCAAGCTCACAGCTACAGAGAGCCAATTGGTGGTTGCCAGAGGTGAGGGGTGGGAAAGGTGGGAGAAATGAGTGAATTGTTTTTATTTTTGTTTTAGTTAAGTATATTGATTTTTTTAATGGATATTCTTGGAAACCTTTTAAAAAATGCACATCCCTGAGTCCCTACCAAAGACTGACTTAATCAGAAGTTTTGAGAGTGGGGCCTATGAATTTGCATTTAAGAAAGGCAAAGTCATTCTTATGATCAAAAGAGTTTGAGAATCTCCAAACTAGACAGTCCCTGAGGGTCCATGACAAGTACAACTTCAAGATTGCTAAAGTTGGAATTTATATTTCAAATCAAGCATGACATGAAGTTGGGAATTGAGTCATTCAGGGTGAGTCTGGCTGGAGATGCAGCATTTGTAACTCAGTGAAGCTTTGCTCTCTATTTGCCCTCATGTAACAGTAACTCCAATAAAGTAATGGAAGAAATACAAGACTGAATTATTTCTCCGTGACAGTGACCCATAGGAGCAGACCTGATAGGGATGGGATGTTAGAACTTGAGAACACGACTGGGAAAAGGGGAAGATCTAAGCCCAGGGGGCAGAGGAGAAGCTGTTTAGCTTCACCTCACCATCTGGAGCCTCTGCCCAGAGACAATCCTGAGGGCTTTGGGTCATTTGTTTTCACAGAACATAAAAAAGATAGCCAAAGTTTTCTCAATCCCTCTCAGACCTCTTCTAGAACCCATAAACCAATACCAGGAACCAGGAAAACTTTTCTGTTCCCTGGCTCTGCTGTGCTGTTTGAGCTGTGAAGTAAGACTTGAATGTATTCATTGCTGCATCCTTGAATTAGCCCACATTTTTGTCCCCTGTTCAGGTACCTGAAAAGATGCTCTGTTTATTGACAGCATCTCTTTTGGGGCCATCCTAATCTGTTTCTAACTCTGAAGTACACTTATTTCTCCTTCTAATTCCAATATTTTTTCTTCTTTAGTACTTCAAACTGCATATTGATAAAGACTCTCCTTGAACAAACTTTAGCCAGGCTCCTAGCTTCTTCTCCACTGAGCCTTGACCTTGGTTCCATCATTGCTGGGCCTGCATAGCCAGGTTGTAGCAAGAATCCTGCTAAGTCACTTTAGACAGAATCCCCCATCCTCCATATCAGATCAAATTCTTCACTCCTAAGATCTGATCACCCTGATCTGCCTCCAGCAAGAATCCTGTTAAGTCTGTTTAGCAACAATCTCCTCTACCCTTGATGTCTCCTCTTAGAAATTTTCCTTCTACTGACCCCCTCACTCTGTTTGTTGGCTATGAATCCCCAGCTGCCTTTGTTGTATTTGGAGTGGAATTGAGCTCCATATCTCTCACCTGTTGTGATAGTCTTGACACCTATTGTCACAGCCCCGAATAATCTTCCTTACCATTTTTTCTTCCAGTTTTATATTGAGATACCACTGACATACAGCACCGTATACGTTTAAGGTGTACAGCATAAGATCTGACTTACATAAGCCATGAAATGATTATCACAATAAGTTTAATGAACATCCATCATCACATATAGATACTATTAAAGAAACAGGAAAAAAAATTCTTTTCCTTGTAATGAGAACTCTTAGAATTTACTCTCTTAACTTTCGTATATAACATACAAGTGTTAATTATATTTATCATACTGTACATTACATCCCTAGTAACTTGTTTATCTTATAACCAGAAGTTTGTATCTTTTGACTGCCATCATTCTATCCCATTCTACCTTGATCTATCCTCTGACTCTGGTTACCACAAATCTGATCTCATATTCTATGACTTTGTTTGTTTCTTTTCGAAGTATAATTGACCCACAACACTATGTTAGTTCCTGTTACAAAACATAGTAATTAATATTTCTATACATTTCAAGATGATCACCACGATAAATCTAGTTACCATTCTTCCTCACCACTTTTACAAGTCTCAGAATAATTTTTTCCTTAAAAATATATACATACAGGAAACAAATTCCTATAAAGAAAGTTAGGAAACATTTAATCTAACCCTTTTGTTTTACAAACAATAAAAAAGAGACCTGAAAAAACTAAGTGAATTATCTAAAGTCCTCTTCTTGCAATGTAAGCCAATTCCTTTTTGTACCGTAGTGAATCAGATCAGAAAAGCTGCTAATTTCACAGATCCATGTCCTGTACTTTAAACCCATGAATGTTCTAGTCATCCTGTTCTTTCTATTTAATAGGCTGTAGGAAAAAACAGCCATTTTTCAAACTTATGAAGCTCAAACTATATAGTTAGAGAGAATTTCCAAAGAAGGTTTATATACCTTTAATATATAAAATAATGTCCTGAAGCCAGATTTTTTTCCATTAAAAACTCTCTCAATTTCTTCCCCTTTGATTGTATTGTTCTTTAGTGTAAGTTACCCAGCAAAAGGCCTGAAGAGTAAACACATGGCAAGCAATTGTGATCACTCTTCTTTGCCCTGGCCAAAAGCTTATTAGATTATATTGATTTACCAGCTCTTCCCTTGCAGAAATAGCCTAATTAAATGCTTCGTACTGCCTTTGAAGGTGAGGTCAACTCAATAGCTACTTTGGGTTCTAATTGCAGGAGCTCTCCCTTCTCTGATTATATTTTTGGTAATGAGAACTAAAGGTTGATATCTTAAATGGGCATCCTTTCCATTCTTTAACATATTATTTCCTGGAACAAAACTGTTGTTGGAAGTCCAAGTTTAAATTAGGTCCAATCACAGAGTATTTTTACTTTGAGTGGAAAAATTATTCTCTTGTTTACTGGGGTGTGTATATGACAACCCCAGTGTTCTTCCTCTCTTCAAAAAGTTATTTGGGGAAAATTACAGTCATTCCCTTTTAAGCTTTGGAGTGGATATTTCCTGCATTCGGGATACTATCTCTTTTTTTTTTTTTAGGAAACAGAGTCATAGGATTCTTTCTGTAATGGACATTTTTGCCTTTATAAAAGAAAAAGACAATTTAAAGACTTTTCTTGTTTTGTCATTAAGTCCCATGATCTAACTCCTGTGAATAACTTCAGCAGTATAGAATGGCCTTAGACTGGCCATTAGGGAGAGGTAGGATATACCCATTTGGAGTAGCTATGACTTTTTCTCTTCTTTTCAGTGATACCTGATCTTCTTCCTGTGCTAGTATAGGGTTGGCAAATATAAATGGCACAATCTATCTTCAATCTAAGACAGTTTAAAACTTCATTTTCTTGCAGATAGATTTCCCAGAGTACTTACGTGAATACTGTTTAAAAAGTGGACTAAACATCCCAAACACCTATCTTCTTGTGGTTGACAAAAGTCTTTATGAGCCTTTGGTTCATTATTGCTGTTTGTTTAAAATTGTTCACTTGAGAGTTTTTTTTAGGAATATTCTTTCTATACTTACTTCCTTTACCAATAAACAGTTGATTTAATAAAAAATCTACTAGGAGGAGACTGTGAAAAAACGTAACTGCGTTTGTACACCTGAGAAAGTAAAAAGTGATTTTATTTGTTCCCTTTTTTTTGTCACTCTGAAATTAAGGGCATCATCAACATTCCAGGGCATTTGAAAACAAATTTCCTTTTTGGGGGCTTTGATGGCTCTCAAATAGGCTGCGGATTTACCATGCTTCATGGAGCTGAAGGAAACCCATGTCTGATGGTCTTGCTAGACATTTATACATGGTGTAATGCTCTTCCACTTCCAGTTCAATGCAAGCATTGTCTCCTGGGTTTTCACTTAGCTTCTCTTGCTGCTTCTCATTTATTTTGAGATAACAGTTCGCTTCAAACTAGATAACCTTCTGATTAAAAAAAAAGCAGGCTGGTTCCTTTCCTTCATAAAACAACCTCTTCTTTGAAGACAAAGTTCAGTAAATCCAATAAATTTTGAGGCAGCAGAACTTTTCATTGGTTGGGTACTACAATAAAATATGAAAAACAAAGTCTTTTAAAGACACTTTTGGCTCAAGACTATCTTTTGCTAAGTTTAGAAAACCTATTCTATACATACCATAATTTGATAATATTAGTTCCCATGGATTATATGTAGTTGTATCAGTATAATTTCAGCTTTTGAGCTTTGTATATGGAACAGCATAAAAGGAAGCAAAACAAACAGCAAATGAATGCAGTTGATTTGTTATTGAATGGCTAAAGGGAATTCCAACATGAATTCAAAATGCTGTTTAATAAGCAGCAGATAAAGAGAAATACATCTTGGAAGTTTAAAAAATACTGAGGTTGACTTTAAAAGTGCAACTTGAAGCCATGTTTTAGAAGATGACTCAGCTAGTGATTGGTCCCTGCGGTGATGGTTGGGGATCTCATTCAGAGTATTCCTGTCTGTGAACTCATGATTTCTTTCTTCTCAGGTTAGCGAATAAAGTTAATTAAAAACAACCCTGGGTCTGACTGAGGAAAAACAAAATCAAAACCAAAAACAACTTTT
This sequence comes from Hippopotamus amphibius kiboko, assembly GCF_030028045.1. Lineage (NCBI taxonomy): Eukaryota > Metazoa > Chordata > Mammalia > Artiodactyla > Hippopotamidae > Hippopotamus > Hippopotamus amphibius. The sequence goes on along the minus strand of NC_080186.1, from coordinate 84,760,983 downwards.
TCTTTCTCCGTTGGAAGCCTGAAAATGAAATTCATTAAAGAAGTTGTTTTGAGAGTTACAAGTTTGGGATTCTTCCCAAAGTCTCCTGCAAATGAGAATGTCTAAGTATATATTTGTAATGTGTATGCAAAATTCTGGGCAACATATTTTGAGATTTATTGCAAGTCCCCAAACATGCCTGATAAATGATCTAACTACACACAACTGGAAATATAATTACAATAAAAATTTATACGAATGCTTTGTGGATTCCTGGCTGATAAAAATAAAAATACCAGTTACTATTCAATTAGAGTTTCAATTTGTAGAAGGGGGTCATCATTCATCACGTGATATGATTCCTAGAAGAGTCCTGTGAAATAGGGCAAGTTATACAATTTCTATTGTGACGAGAGGGTAAAAGTAGCTGAGATTTATTGAAGATCAATGATAACCACACATTGTTTGAACATTTGCACGTTAATTCATTTATTCCTCTCCAATGCCTTATGAAATGATACTGGTGTGCCATTTTGCAGATAAAGAAATTAATACACAGAGAGCTTGAGCATCTTATCCAAGATTGCATAACCAGCTGTGGTGGAGCTAGGATTCAAGCTGAGGAATTATTACTACCTCACTTTGCAGATGAGAAACTTCAGACTTAGAAAGGTTAAAAAAAAGTTTCCCAGAGTCGAAAACCTGGTAGATGACAGTGCAGAAATTCAAACAAGGTCAGTTTGACTCTAAAATCTTAGCTTTCAACCACTTTATTACAATGTTTACTTTAAACCCTGGTTTCTCACTTTTTGATTTGATGCCAGGATATTTAAGCTAATGGGTTCCTTGATCCTGGACACTATATACAAAAGGTCAATTTTTGGGGCTTCTTTCTCCTACTACATGATTTTAATGTCTAATTTTATTTTGCAGCCTTAATATATGCAGATAAATGACTTTTAATTAGGATATTTTGAAAAGGTTGAGGATGCTATAGGCATGGATGGAGGAGTATAAGATACAAAGTATATAGAAGTGTACCAGAATCACTGGGGAAGCATTTTCAAAATGCAATGTCAGCTGAAGCCTCTGAGCAGATCTACTTTATCAGGTTGGGATGGGGTGGGGGCTTTCAGTAGGAAGAAGCCTAGGCCTATGTAATCACAGAAGGGTTCCATAACCAAATGTGATTTTGTCCCTAGTCTGGTTGAAAACTGCAAGCAGTCCCCTCTCCACACCTTCACAAGCTCTGTCATGTTTTCTTGGAAAAATTTTCATATTGTAGATATTACCTGATGATTTCCTCTGTCAGGATAATGCACTTCCCCTTTAATTTGTGGGCAGCATTATCATTCTATCTGCGGTCTTTTAAAACCTATAGGATTTTTTTTTTTCTTACTGTGACCAGGATTAAGATAGGTCTTCTCCTTTACACTTCTATTAAATGTATCTACTTTGGGTTCATTATTTCTGTGTGTTCAGCTCTTTTTCAATATGGATTTGGTAATCAATATATTAACTATCTATTCCCCTATTTGCATCATATGCAAATTCGAAAAGTAGATCTTAATAAGCTGGAGATTAAAAAAAAATTGAAACAAGTAGGACAAATGTGAAAATTTGTGGACAAAGCCTTTTCTCTGGAGAATACTGGCTAGTAACACCTATCTATAGCCTATGGATGTGGTTGTTCAATCAACTACTAAAATTTCTGACCATCCTATTACCTAGTAATGTGTAAACACACAAGTTTTGAGTCAGACAGACACAGGTGCAAATCCTGGCCCACTGTTTTGGCTACAGACAAGTTATACAATATTTTTGAAACTTGTTTCCCCCACTGAAAAGTGAGGATGATAATACTAATCTCAAAAGATTGAGATTTTACATATATGTTTAAAACATATATGTAAATTCTCTCCCCTAGAATTGTACCTGACATATAGTAATTATTCAATAAATGATAGCTATTATTATTGATATTATTATCTATGAGAATATTGTGAGAGAATATTGATCAATATATATGTCTTTCTATACCACACAAAGATCTCATCAAAAAAATAATGAGGTGTATTTGGGTTATATTACTTGGTGGACCATTGATGGTTTATTAACATTTATATCTCTTATTCTTGAATTAATCTACTATACATTTTTTTAAAAATAATTTTCTGAATCTTTCTTTTTAAAAAATTAACTAATTTATTTATTGGCTGCATTGGGTTTTCATTGCTACACACGGGCTTTCTCTAGTTGCAGAGAGCGGGGGCTACTCTTCATTGTGGTGCGTGGGATCCTCCTGGAGGAAGGCTCAAACCCATGTCCCCTGCATTGGTAGGTGGATTCTCAACCACTGTGCCACCTAGGAAGTCCCAATCTACCATACATTTTTAATCTCTTCATGTTTCTCAGTTTGTAAAACCTTTGACTGAGTTTCTTATGTTTCCTATACAATGATATAGAATGAAACCTTGCTTTTCTTAATCCTAGTGTTAGGTACACCCCAAGCACTGCCTTCCCTTGCTGAGAACCTAGAACTAAATAAGTTGTGGAGACGGGCTTTCATTCATGTCTTTAGTGTGAAACGTCAACTTGACTTTAGTTATCTTTAGCCATCACTTCCTAAAAGTTCTCCAAAAGTTTGTTTCCTCATCAAGTAAAATAAAATGAGCTAGAAAGTTTTAAGTACTGGTACAAAGTCAAAAGGAATAAACTGAAAGATTCTGTGGTGGCTAAGAAAGGGAATTATGAGATATAATTGGTATTTTTTATTCAATAACTAATTTTGCACAAAGTTATGTTTTGTCGTGGATGACAGGTTAGAGTGGTATTAAAGATTTATTTTAGATTAAATAAGATTTTTTTACTTTTGACTAAAAAGTAGACGTAGTGAAGGGTGTTCATGTGATCCCAGAGGAAGTTTGAATGGGTTTTTGAGAGTGGCAAGAGAGAACTTTCCAAGTGTAAGTTTATAAGCAGGAATCCTTGACCAACATTTTAATTTCTCTTTTGTAGTTTCTAAAATAACCTTAGCTCTAAGATATCTAATAACCCCAAGAAAATATGTCCTAGTTTGTTCTGGGCACTCAGTGACACATTTTAGACACTTCAGACTTCAGGGGTAAGGTTCAGTAATTTTAAAACTCGGTGCCATGACATAGAAGACCACTGGCATTATTAACTTTCAAATCAATGAAGAGAGAAGAAGAATGTTTTAACAAAAGAGCTAATGGCTGTTTTCTTTAACCTATGGTTGGAATAATTAAATAGCATGGCCTTTTCCTGGATCACTAAAAGTAAAATAGAAAGTCTGACTTTTTATATTTGAGTTTTGTAGAAGATCTCATTGGCAAATGGGTACTAGATGTCAATTTTATTCCTTTCTTAAATAGTTATTCTTCATGGCAGGAATGATATGACTCATGATTTGACATTTATGTAGCACTGGCAATAGACTTGGCTTTGCAGTGAATATCATAGAGCAGGAATCAACTCTTCCCAGCGGACATAGTATAAAAACAAGGTAAACAACACCCCAGTATTAAGAGATAATTATCTATGACAAGAGGCAAAGGTAGACTACTACACAAGTACTCTGCTCTTTCAGAAGGCATCTTAATAAACAAAAATGTGTAGGAGAGTGCCCACGCCTGTTACTGTCATCTAGCACGCTGGTAAAACACCCCCCCCCGCCCAAAGCTTAGTTAAAAAGCACAGCTGAATTAAACACAAAGAGAAACCTATGCGCTTGTGGATGTAACTGTGCCTTCAGTGAAGCTTTATCTCAGTAACACGATGATTTAAAAGCAGATGTGATTTTCCTAACATTGCTATGGTTTCGACCACCCAGCTCTTTTGCTCCTTTGTGATTTTGAATGAATTATTGATAAGGAATACTTCAAAGGTGTGCAAAAAATTCTTTTACACTTAACATTTATAAAACAATGATGTTGATGGAGGGAGAAAGAAAACCCCTGTCAATATTTTTCTGAGACTAAACAATAACAAAGTGCCTTCAGGATTCATTTTAATGAGAAAAACTAGGGTGGCTCCATGGAAGTCTTGAGACAGGCAGTGCACACTAGGAAATTAATTATTGCTTGGCAGCCAGGCAAATGCATGTGGCTTATGGTGGCATTGCAGAAAATAAATATTCTTTTAATCAGCAATGCTGGCTTATTTCCTCAAAGGTAACATCAAACTTTAAATGCGTGAAGTCACATATTTTTAGGGAAGGATTTCAAAACAAAGGGCTCGCTTGGCTTTTCTGAATATGGTTTTCAGGTTACTGTTTGCACAAGGTTTCCTCCAAGTTAGGTACAGCTGATCCCCGAGTCTTGTCCACACTCAGAGAACAGGGTTATCATTACCGACAGCATTTTCTCTAAGCCTGCCTCTGATCTGTGCTGGAGGAGACATTGACTTTCATGATGGGTTTATGGATCGATGATTCAGGTGGTTCTCCGGATAGCTCTGCTGGGTTCCTGGGCCATGTTTGCAAGTTAAAGCTGCATCTCCCCCCTTAGGTGGAATTTCTCAGCTCAAGGATTCACTTCTTAGCTGCCTCCAGCTCATGCAGTTGGCAGCTGACGGGGCAGCGCTACTAATGCAACCGAGTCTTCAAAGCGGCAGGTGATAAGAGACGCTGGGATTTTAACAGCGTAATGAATTAATTCACAAACTCACTGAGCACAAATGATAACTTTGGTACAATTTCTAGTTACAATTAGGAGGGGATTGCATTGTTTTACAGGATAAAGGTATTAGTTTTGATTCTTGTAATGTAATGTCTAGCATACTGGTATCTTTGAGGAAAAGCCAGGTTCTGGATGTGTGAATTTGCCCGTGACCAACTCCTGAAATGGATGCAAATTAAAATGAGTGATTTCTGTGATAGCGAAGTGTGCTGTAGCATAGCTTCTGTATCCAGATCCCTAAGAGGGGGCTGGCAGAAGCTCAGAATTTCATTTTGCCTGAACTTTTATCCAAAAGCAGCATAACCAACCCTTCTTCAAATGATTCCTAAACTTTTAATATATTTTTGAGTGAATTCAGGCTGAACTTGCAATCTTTATTTTGTGCTTCAACCTTGTATCTATTTCAGTGACTGCCTTCAAAATCAATAGATTTGAGACAACTTCTGATTCCTGAGTTCATTATGAAAAGGGAATCATTCATATTTTCTCTATTGTTTCTGGTGTTTCCCCCCAAAATGTTTCTAGTAGATAAAAGGCACTTTTAAATCTCAAAGACAATTGTCAGAAAAAACAAGTTCTTTTTTTCAGAGCTTGATTGGCATTATCAATAGTATTTTCGAAAAAGGAAATTGTGAGTTTGCACGTTAGCAAATGGGTAAGTATGCTAATGTCTATTTTAGAATTTATTTTCTATCATTTTTCTCTTTCAGATTGTTCAACTTCTAAAGGTAATCAATAAAATCTATTGTTTGTACCTGTAGAATGCTCAGATAAGTACTAGGTATACATGCTAATTAAAAAATATCAGTTGATGATAACAGAGGTGATAGATATAATGATAAAATACTCTTTCAGTTGACTGACTTACACGGAAATGATATATTCATTCAATACAATGAATATTCAATGTGATTTAATAAATATTCATTGGACACCTGTGCTAGGCCCTAGATATATTAAGATGAGAAAGCTTCAGTATTGGTTACTTACCGTGGTAGATTGTATTGTTATTCTCAAATATTCACTCCCTTTCCCGTAAGAGGATTAGACATCCCCAGGTGGGGAGGTGTGTACCTTGCAGTGTGTCCTGTGGGAGAGGAATATACTTTTCTATCCCTTGGCTACGTGACTGACTAGCCAATGGTGCTTGAGTGGACACCATGCATTCAACACCTGAGAAGAAGATTTAAGCATCGTATGTTTCCATTGTCACCCTTGCTCTTTTCTCTTTGCTGTGAGAATGGCAGGTCTCAACGAAGAGCTTCTCCTAACTTGAAATGTAACCCTGACTGTAATCTCAGTCCTGGAATGAGCGGATTGAACAAATTCACAACACCTGACCTGTAGCTGCCAACGTGTAACATGTTTTGTTGTTGTAAGTCACTAATATTTTGGAAGTTCTTTATTCACCACAGTGAAACCAGCTGAAACACGTTGCATGGAGTTAAATTATAATACATTAATTCTAAGACATGAAATTAGTAATTTCATGTCTGCTTAGCAATCTAGGACCAAAAACAGAGACTAATTCTAGTCCAAGAATCCTACAGACTATAGCTGTGTGTAACAGTCTTGAGATGGACTGTGAGCAGATTACATCTGGGTTATTCTGGCCAAGTTTGCCTACTGTTAAACTTTAGTACAATAATTGTGCAGCTTTCCTCATTGAGTTTAGGTTACCAAAAGAGATAACTCCGTCATAGTTTAATTGTCCTAGATGTACTGACCTGGACCAAGTCAATTGATAGTTCAAGGTCAAAGCTTGTATGTTTTGTTTATGCAGTGGAATGAGAATGAAGGGTTTTTCAGAGCAGTTAACAGGTCAAGGTTACCCGTTCCTGATGTACTGTTGCCTCTCAGTATGTGTTAGGGATCAACAAACACTTGTAACTATTTTTCCTCCTCCTAGAGTCTCAGTTAAGGTGGGTAGAGAGAATTCTTACCTAACCTACAGTAAGAGAAGGCATGTGTGTTTGTGTGAGAGCAAGAAGGCAAGGGTAAGAGAGGGAGTCAGTGCAAGAGAGAGAGAACTAAGGGTCTTGCCTATGTGCCTACATGTACCAGATAACACCTGAAGGTCCCATGATATTAAGAAGAAAAAAAACCAACAACAAAAAACCCCAAGATCATTTAAAGTTTATTTTTGTTGATTCTTTTCAGAATATATTTTCCTGCATGTCCTTTGGCAACTGCCTTTCCTTAGAAAGCGCCATTACACACGAAGTGGTGGGCATCGCCGTGCTGCCCCGTGTTCGGTTCTCCTCCCGCAGCTCTTGCACATTCTATTCTCACCCCCTTGCAGCTGGGTGGCTCACGCGATTGGTTCCAGCCCCTGGACCTACACAGAAGTGATGCTTGTCGTTCACAGGCTGAGGCTTGGCTCCCTGGCTCCTTCTTCTCTGCCACGGTCATCCTGGGAGACACATGCTGAGAGGCCAGTGACACCAGATGGCATCTGAACATATCCTTGACTCACAGCTTGGACATGCATGGGGATTTTGTGAACAAGAAATAAGGTTATAAAATTTATTTGTTATGATAGCATACCTGGATCAAAATGTGGTTTTTGAACACTTCTCATTTTTGCCTTGGAACTAGATTTTTTTTTTAATCTTGCAACGTCTGACCTACCTCCCTTCTTTCCTCTCTACCTTCCTTTCTTATATCCTACATTCCAAAACTATTTATGGAACATGAGCCACATGCCAGGATCTGTACTGGAATTACGATGATAAACAGTGGAGCCATGGATCCTGCCTTTTGGAATTAGAGGGGAGTGAGAATAACTAGCATTTTTTTATTCCTTTACATGTACCAGGCACTTTACAAACTCTCTCATTTAATCCACATAACCACACTACAAGCTAGGAACTATTACTATCCCTAATTTATTGATAAAGAAACTGACCTTCAGAAAAGTCAGTCACAGGGCAAAATCAGATAGACAGTGAAGGGCTGAGTTGGGGTTCAACCTTGCGCTGCTTGTTGCCAAAGCCTTGGTGATGAAACACTGGACTATCACAAGGGATAACTTTTGCTTGTCTGCAGAGGTTTTTTTTTTTTTTTTAATTAATTTTTATTGGAGTACAGTTGCTTTACAATGTTGTGATAGTTTCTACTGTACAGGGAGAGTTTGATGCACACTCATCATTAATACATAGATCTGTCAGAAGTAGAGATTTCTCCCCTCTTTGGGCAAGAGTATGTGCTTTGATGTTTTGATCATAATGAAAAGGGTATCAAGAAAGAGACTGAACCAGTCAGAGCTCCTCCCCCATCACTGGCTGAATGAACACGGCCCGGCCAGATTCGGATATTGCCCTCGGTGCCTTCATCCCTCTGCTGAAGGCAGGAGTCCTCATCGGAGTGGACGGGCCTCAGGACCCACTGCTGCCGTGGCTTGTGCCGTGAGGCGCGTGATGCAAAGAGGGGGGGGCTCTCACAGTCTAGTCAGGCCCCTGTGATGACAACTGGGCAACACTGCCAACAAAGGAAGGAGCACTAAAAAATCCTTTTTCCTGGGGGAGATCTGCAGACCCATGAAGACAACTAATCACAACTTTAAAAACATATTATTTGAAACGAAAGGGAGAGTTTTCCTTCCATGTATTTATTGTTTTGTTTTCCCAAAGGAGCTAGCAGGATTTTGAAACAAATAAGTTTAAGTAAGGATTTGCGAGGTCACTGCCTCTGCCTCACTGCTGACAGATAGCTTATCTTGTTGGAAGAGGCAAGGAAACTTTGGCTTCTTGCTTAAGAACACTTGACATTAAGGACTGCCTGTTAATCTCCTTTGCTTCCCCTGAGCAGCAGTATCAGCGGTGGTCAGACCCCTCTCTGGTACCCAGGACGCCTGAGTCGCTGAGAGCTGGTTTCTCAAAGTGTGCACCGTTGATCACACACAGGGGACGCATCTGGAGTCATTATTACAGACACAGGTTCCGAGTCCCCCTGCAGACCCACTGAATCTGAAGATCAGAGGTAGGATGGAGCTCTGGGCACGTCAACAAGCGCCCAGGTGACGGTCACACACACACTGACGCTGGACATCTGTAGGCTGGAGCCCATGGGTTCCTCTTGGCTAGTCCTGGGTGCAGGCTTTGCTGACATTTCGCCTTTTCTTCCTGTCCTCTCCCCCCCGTCATTTTTAATGGCTCTCTGGAACTCTCAACAATAACTTCTCTATTAAAGATGACCTACTCAGGATGGAATAAATGCTTTCTTTTTAGGGCAGATTACAAAAATACAAGCTTCGAGAAACTACAGCTTTCTCTGTTGCTCTGCATTATGCATTTTCAAGTGAAATTTCTCTCCTTGAAAGAAATTTCACTTTCACCCTAAAAAAACTTCCTTTAAACATTAAAAACATAAGATTTGCTGCTTTGTGCCTCAGTATTACTTCCTGCTGGCACGTGTGCAGACACCCCAAAAACCCACTAGGGGGAAGTGAAATTGGGGCCCATTTTACCCTCTCTTTGTTGCTGTTTCATTACCATGGTGCCTTTTTTCAGGTTTCCTTTCCCAGCATCATTTTTTCTCTTTCTTTCAATCACCTTCCCACACTTTCTTCCTACATTTGTTTTAAGCAAATATTTAGGTTTTGGGGCTGAAAGTCTCCGCAGACTATTTACAGTGAAGCCCATGGCCCAGAAGGATCAGTAAAGAGAAGGAGGAGAGAAAGCAGGGCTCTGCTCAGTGACTCTGAGGAGGACTGGGTTTGCTGGAAGAGGTGTAACGATCGGAACTCACATTCCTGTGGGAGGCTCGGCAAGAAAACCTCATTTCACATGTGCAACGGATAACTTACCCAAAGTTTCAGGAGGAAAATAACCCCCAAAAGCCAAGAAGCCCAGCTCCCTCTTTCATAGCAGCAAGCTATGTTGGCTATGAATTATTTTATTGAACAGCGTTAAGTGCTTTCCTGTTGGAAAATGAGGACCTTATTAATTATTTTAAGTTTGAAGTAATTAAGCCAGGCACTGTCAGGCTGACACGGTTTTCTCAGCAGGCGGCCGGATTCTTCCAGCAGAGTGAAGGATTTTTCTAGTCCCATATGCTGAGCTACAGGTGAGCCAGTTGGTAAATATGTGACACCTTTTAATTATACCTCGTTGCAAGCTGTAGCTTGTCTTGTGTATTATTTGATCGTTTGTTGCTCTCTCGTGAAAGAGAAGGTACTGGTGTGTCTCCTTAGGAAAAGGGTGGGTGTAAGAATGGAGTAGTGTCTGGGGGCATGGAAAGGAGGAAAAGCAACACAGTACTAGGGGCTTTAAGAGATTATTTCAGGGCCTGCTGATGACCTTCTAACATAAGTTCTGGAAAGGTCTTTGTCTAGGTTGGCAGAGCACGCTACTCTATATAAAATAGGTAACTAATAAAGAACTGCTGCATAGCACAGGGAACTCTAGTCAATACTCTGTAATGACCTATATGGGAAAAGAATCTAAGTGGATATATGTATATGTATAGCTGATTCACTTTGCTGTACACATGAAACTAACACAACACTGTAAAGCAACTATACTCCAATAAAAATGAAAAAAAAGAAGAATGCTGGGAGTGCTGAGTGAACCGGTTTTGTAGCTGGTCCAGTCAGGCCTGGGTGGTAGAAAAGACTGAAAAGCCTTTTCTCTTCACTTTCTCTCTGGGCTTTTCCTGTAAGCTTTATTGCCCAACTAGGTTCCAGGTTCATGATGGTGAACTTTGAGCCCACATTTACTTGAAAGAAGAACAGGAAAATGGAATATGGAAAGAAGGGGCTGAGAAGGAACTGTTGGCAACAGTAGAAATAGACTGTTGCATACCTGCAAAGGTCTTCCAAGTTTTTGTTTTTGTTTTTAAGGCTAAAATTCAAAGGTCTCCTTTCGTAGCAATGTTTCCAACCATTCCTTGCATCACTTTGATAAGCGTCCGAACAGATTTGTCTTTGACAGTCCTACCCAGTGCCTCCCACCACTGCCACCTCCGTATCCAACACCAGGTCCAGACCAGTGCCTGCCTCTGTGTAACAAAGCACGTTTGTAGCCTAGGGTTGCAATATGTTGCTCATTTATCTCCCGTCCTCCAAGGTTCAGGAAATTTTCTTTTCTGGCCTCAAAGCTTATTTGTTCCTACTCTGCACCTTCTGCTGGACAACTGGCTAATTTAACAATGACATTTGTGCTAATGTGTTGATCCAGTCACTCATTTATTTAATCACCATTAATTGATTGCCTACTCTATACCACTGCAGAAACTGCACAAGACAAACATGGTCCTTCCCTCCTGGAACTTATCTACTCATGTGAGAGAAATCCTTCCTGGTTTCCGTATGGAGAGAGCTTGAATCTCCATCCTCAAATTCATGTGGGAGAGAAATATTATATTTTTTTCATATTTTAATGCTCTTCTCTTTGTTATTACTGAAGTACAGTCGATGTACAATACTATATGAATGACAGGTGTACAATAGAGTGATTCACAATTTTTCACGGTTATACGCCATTCACAGTTATTATAAAATATTTGCTGTAGTCTCCCTGTTGTACAATATATATTAGAGCTTATTTTATACATAATAGTTTGTACCTCTTAATCCTCTGCTCCTGTGTTCCCCCTTCTGCTTTCCCTCTCCACACTGGTAACCACTGTTTTGTTCTCTACATCTGTGAGTCTGCTTCTTTTTTGTTATATTCACTAGTTTGTTGTATTTTTTAGATTCCATGTATAAGTAATCTCATATAGTATTTGTCTTTCTCTGTCTGACTTATTTCTCTTAGCATAATGCTCTTCAAGTCCATCCATGTTGCTGCAAATGGCAAAATTTCATTCTTTTTCATGGCTGAGTAGCATTACGTTTTTAAAAAATCCATTTAATTTCAAGTCTCTGCGTTGCTGGCCTAGTGGAAAATCCAATCTATTATATGTGAATTTTTTTTAACAGTCTGTACAATTTATACACAGAGACAGGCACTTAGACCGGCCGCCTGTATTCCCTGCGATTCAGAGCTTTCTCTACAGAGTTGAGCCCCCCGCAGTAGCTAGCGCAGTGGGACGACGGGGCGGGCACAACTGTGGGAGCGGGAGATTCAGGCTCTTGCCACCATGTGGTTGGGAACAGAGGGTGGGAGTGGGGAAGAGGGCACAGAGGCAAGCTCAGCAGTGAGAGGGTGAGGGGTGCAGTGAGGGCCTATAAAGGGGTGCAGGCTGGGGATGCACCACTGGGGGAACCAACACAGAACTGCTAAGGTCAGTGTTTGTGAAGATTGGGGTGCACTTGTCCTGGAGTCTTATAAATAGGGCAAAGGCAGGGGCGTGAGGGGGAGGGACTTCCTGAGAGCACTTGCTGAGGAAACTTACAGGGGGCCCTGAGGGTGAGGAGCCCAGCTTAGAGGCAGGGCAGGAACGGGGTGCAGGAGATGGGCATCCGGGAGAGAGAAGGGGGCCGAGACGGCCTGGGAGCCCCGTTCTCTCATGGGCTGGGTCCTCCGAGGCTCAGAGACAAGCAGGGCAGGCTGAGGGAGGGGAGCAGCCAGCTGGCAGTGGGGCGGGGCGGGGGGGGGGGGTGACTGCTAGAGGAACAGAACTTTACAACCAATGCTCCAAAGTGTGTACACGTACGCGTGTGTTCTCTCTCTCTCTCTCACACACACACAGAGTCTCTTGGAACCCCACCCCCACCTCGCCTCTCCATCTTTTTCTTCAATGGGGACATGTAACAAACAGCCTCACCCAATTCCCAGGAAAAGAACCCCAGCAGCAGCTCCGGGCTGGTCATCCATGTCATTTAAGCACATACTGAGTTCCCTGCCCGCTACACGGGCACAACCTGAAGGCCGCTGGCCGGGTTGTTTCTGCCTTGCTTGTTTCCTCTCTCCCAGGTGTCTTGAGGCCCATCCTTGGTCCATCTGGGCTGCCCAGCCCCACCCCCTGGAGAAAGCAGGAGCTGGGGAGAGTGGTCAAAGCTCAGGGAAGGTGATGGTCACGGTCCTCAGAAAGGCGCTTGGGTGGGTGTGGGGGAGGCAGGGCTGAAGTGGGGAAAACAGCTGTGCAGCCTCTGGCAAGCCCCCACATCCTTGGGAAGTTCAGTCCTCAGCCCCTGGCCCAGCCTCTTCCCTCAAGGCCCAGTAGGGCCTCCTTCCTTTTCACACTGTCAGCAAGATGAACACAAGGTGGTACCGGAGCAAAGGAGAGGAAGCGGCACCTGGTAAAGGCCCAGGAGCAGAGGCGGAGGCATGAGTTTGTGGCACAGAGGAGGTCAGATGGCCTGAAAGAGCAGCAAGGGACTGATGACAAGGAGATGAAGATCGTGGAACTGAGCCACAGAAGGATGGTAATTGCATGGTAATCCAAGAACTTTTAACCCAAGGCACGAATAGCCAAACAGCTCTGGAGTGTCCGATCCGTTCCTATCAGTGACTACGAATCGTTTTCATTTCTGCATTATGTACAGAAAAAAGAACACTCACTACCACTGAAGTAGAAAATCCCTGCATTGCTCAATGCAGCAAGTTTTTGTGTATAAAATAAATGTAGGCATCATATTTATCATCGAAATTTGTGAAATCCACAACTCTGGTGTCATAGCCCTACTTCAGCTGAGGAAAAGTACCCTAATATTTTGGAAGGCAATAGTAACAAACAACATTTTTCAAAGAGCAAAACTCAGTTACCTTTTCTTGGTTACTCTTTACAAAGTGTTTAAGTTAAAAAAATTTAATTAAGCATACTTTCACAGAATAGTTTGCTTAAACTATATGAATGTCAAAAAGTTAAACATGCTTTTTATTCTGCCTAAAATGCAACTGCCAATATATATTTTTAATGGAACCCTATTTTATAATGTGTTAGCACGCTGAGTGTTCTCATATATGAATGAGTGATCGTTAATATATCACTTAGTCAAGATTTCAACTCAAAACTACAAAACTATTTGGTCAAAATTTAATGCTCATAACCAAACCAGGAGTATTCAGAGCTGGACTATACACATAAGCATTTTTATGGTTAAGCTTCTTAAGAGAGTGTAAAAGTTTTAACAGAAAGCAGAATATTGTACAGCTTTATGACAGTTTGAAGCCTATTTGCAAGCATTGCTGCCTGTTGGAAGAATTTGTATGTACAGGAAATCCATACAAATACTGTGGATTGAGACAGTTTATGTCTCATTGTGGTCAACCTTTCCTTTACAGATTTGAGGGTACAGACTTTTACAAGCAAGTTCACGAAGTCATGATTGATTATAAACGTCAAGTAAAATGAAGTTAAATTATTATTTTCCATTTGATATGTCTTAAGGTGATTCCTCATTTTGTAGCAGTGTCTGTAAAATAAACACCTCTTGCAATGTTAAAACTTTAAAGAATTTAATCCAACATGTTCATGTGGGTTTTCTTCCTTAACCCTGTGGCGATGCCCACAGCTATTGGGCATCCTAGGTGAATCTGACCTTTGTTGGGCTCTGCCAAAGACTAACAAACTGAAAGATGAGGGCCTCTTGCCCTAGACTCTTGCCTTTCCATTAGGACATCCTATGTTATTATTAAAATTTTTTTGAAGTCTATTTTAAAAAGTACTTATTACCATAAAACAAAGATGCAATGTGTGTACAATATTAAAAGGAATCTATGCTAAAAAGACAGTTAGAAAAATGACTTTTCTGATATACACATATATTTTGGAAAATGTGAAGATGCCAAACACAGAATTTTATACAAAACCAGTCACACAAACAACAAATTTATTTTAAAGTAGTACTTTTGGAATCAGTTTAGTACTGAATAAACAGTGTATATGTATAATAATACATAAATTGAATAATTAGCACAGGGAATACTAGTACTAAGGAAATTTTAAAATGCCAAAATATTAACTAATGCCTTGTCAAAGAAAATTTATTTCTTTCAAAACTTTTTTTAAGGTGTGTGTGTATTAATGTTTGTGCTTTGATAAAGAGCAGAAAAAGAACTAGACAAAAATATATGTTCTTATATGTTGAATTTTACACAATCCAAAGCTTGATATTTTGCCTTTTCTCTAGAGAAAAAAGATTCTTTCTAGAAAACCTCTTGCACAAACATACTGAACATTCAAAGTCAAGGGTGTTTGAGACTCTATCTGTTAAAGATGGAAGTTTAAACAATAGTATATGAAAATACATTAGATATTGCTTCATATAATAAAATGCACCCATTTTTCCCCCAAAAGGAGAAGGAATCAGAACTTTTTTTAAATAATAAATTTCTTAGTTGTAAAATGGGTGTATTTTGTCAGCTTTCTCAGGAAATGTTTTCAGGAGCTAGATGGAAAGGGATTTCATAAGATTCTATGTTCCAGGGAGATGCTGTCTGGGCAGCAGTCTGAAGTGGTACTATGAAGACAGTTCTCATCTCATCTGCAAGATCTCTTCTTCAATCACGTAGCTTATTGTTCATCTACTATGTGCCAGCCCTGTGATGTACCTGGTTTATAGGGCAGACATTTGCTAAGATTAGTAGTGGAGAGTGGTGAATGACTCAGATTGATACACATGTAAGATGACTGTTTACTATGATGCTGCAGAGATGTAGGAGGAATAGAATTAAGAGGATGTGATGAAGCCTGTCAGGGACATTCTAAAATGCTTAAAATGTTCAGACTCCCTCTGCCCCACCCCCCATAACCTGTGCAATGGAAGAACCACTGACACGTGTGAGTAAAAGACAAACAAGCTCAGAGCTGTGTTGGGGAAGACAGCTCTACTGGAATGAACTGAGACAAGAATTGCTGTGAGAGAATACAATAAGCCCAGAGGAGGAACTAAAGTCAGTTCCAAAAGCCTCAAGAGATAAATTCTTGGGTTCTTTCCAAATCAGAGGTCATAAGTTGATGTGCATTCAGCTTCTGCCTCAAACTAGCCTGTGCTTATGGAATTTGCACACTTGAAAAAATATATCTGAATTTATGGCAGGAAGAGGTCACTTTCTCTAAAGGAAAAATCATGCTGCATGAACTCAAGATGCTGAATAGGGCATATATTAAACTCTAAGGAAAATCCTATATGAATTTCAAAGATTTATTTATGGTATTATCTATGTAAAACATTGTACTGGATATTTTTCTTTGCTGTTTATCTCTATTTGGAGTATTTCCTTTTAATAAACTAAATTACTAGAACATAAGCAATGTAGAAGGGGTAGAAAAAGTCAGTTTGTAGGAAAAGCCATTTTTCTCTTGAATCTGAATTTTGGGCACTGCAGAACATTGGTAACTAGTAATCTATACTTCATTCAACAAGTTAAGTCCCAACTTCTCTGGAAACTATTAATGCTGATTTATAGAACCTTCAAGATAGAACCACCCCAACCTCAAAAATGTCCTTAAATCCAGGCGTGTATTTGTCATCCCACAAGGGCAACATTTACAACCTTTATACACGTTCTGCTAACAAGGTAGCATCCTAGCATATTTTATATTTTCAAACTGTTAGAAATAAACTGACATTTGGGTCAGCATTGTGCTTTGAGAACTGACCTAGGCACTGATCAGATTCAGTATATCCTCCTTTGCTGGGAAAATGGACAGGATAGCCATGAATATTGTGAAGCTAACGTTGGTTCACATTTTCAAAGTCTTTTGGAGGCGCAGTTGTCTGAAGAGCGACATCTCTTTCCATTTTTGTCCCAGGAGGGCTGTCACTGGTGCACTACTTGCCTTTCTGTGGGTGGACACGTTTGTGTCTTTCATCAGGACTCCACATTTGTATCACTGAACTGTGTTTTTCTGTTTCAGCGGGAGAACTCAAGGACAGCTTTGAATTGGATGCATCGTGTAATAGACTAGAAATCAAGACTAACAACAACAAAAAGACCTGTGTAATTTCAACTCAGAAAAAATAGGCATTTGCAACGAAATTAAATGTTTGGTTTAGCCTGGCCCCGAGTGGACAGTCATGTTCATTTTCATGTTGAATTGGTAGCCTTTGCTTAAATGAGGGGCAGAACCACATGACCCTGGAGACTAAATTACCTCCTAGCTTTGGAAAGGGCGTTTACCTCAAGCCAGAACTGAGATGAATTTGTGGTGAGTGGACAGGAAGCCTGGAAAAGTTTTGCTCATTTGGTACCAGGAGTACAGATAAGCAGAGGAGCCAAATTCAGATGAATTCTCTCCCATTCCTAGTAAATTCAGAAAAAAACTCATTATTTAATTAGCATGAGTTCAGTGCAAAGGTTTGTTATTCCTTTGTTGCTTAAAATTGAAGAATAATTTGCTTTTCTTTTATCAAGAGCAGTGTTAAACAAACATACAAAGTGTGTCCAACTAGGAACACCAAGGCAGGCCGAGGAGAAGGGCATCATTTGGCCCTGTGTGCCACAGCTCTGTACAAGCTCTGTGATGCTTGTCCTCTTTCACCCCAATGGAAATGATGCCATTTGCTTACGATTATAGACTCCTATTGATTTCCAATTTTCACCAGGCATGTTCAAGTCTCTTGGGCTCTGGATGCTTGTAGATTCTTCTCAGGCTTGCAGTGAGGAAACAATGTGGTAATGTAATTGGCACCGTGTAGCAATATGAGATCCTTATTCTACTTTCAATTTAGTCCTTTATTACAGTATCTTGATTATATATCTTGCCATATATATTTAGAATTATATATGTATATAAACTTCGATTGGTTATGATTCTTTGGGAAACCCTGTATACACACACACACACATGTTTAGCACCAATGAACTCATCAAATTCTCAAAGAGCAGACTATTTTTTAATAGAAGCCTGTGCTTATCTGTGGTATCCCCCCAAATCAACATAGTATTCTGAATAGATTGGGCTGTGTCATCTTACTCTTTTAGCTTGCTTTGACTTTTCATCTCTAGAGTAATGATGGTTCACAATTACGCCGCAGCTGCTGTCTCAAGAGCTACTTCTCTGGGGGCATCTGCATTCAGCAAGTGTTTGTTTTATGTAGTGGAGTGCCACCCAAACAGTTCTGAGCTCTTACCAAAAAGTCATCCAGAAAGCGCACTTCACAAACTCCAGTGTGTAACATGCAATTACTTTCTTTTTATCATAAAGTATCCGAGCAATGCTTTTATTTGATCTAGGGAAAGGACTTTCTACCAATTCTAATTTTTCCTGCAGGATGTGTGTTCGTGTTCTAAATCTTAACTTCCCAGTACAGATTGTGAGGTTTGATGTGTGTTAATTTGTAGAGCTATAATAAAAGTCAGTGATTTGTCAAAATTCGGCGGAAGTGTAAATGGCTACGTTTCAATTTGTGTCTGTAAAGAGTAGGTAGTAGTAATTGCTTTAGCGAGATGACCAGGATGAAAGACAGTAAAAAAAAAAACAATTTCTTCTTTATGGTATTGTTACAGAGTCACGGCTTTGAGTGGCACCTCCCCACATGCTCGTTGGTGTATTGTGCTGAGGCTCCCTTAGAGAGTGCGCGTGCTTTCATCCAGCCTCTGCAGGGCACGAGCTCTGTTACTTGAAGAGCGTGACAAATCTGCATAGTTTCCAATCTCTCCTATTTTCATTTCCACAATCTTACAGGAAAAAAAACTCGGATAAAAATCAATGTAGCTGTATTATAATCTTCATGTAGTCTTGTGATTAAAGAAAGGAAAATAAATATAACCTCTGGGTTTTGGTTAGAAGCATAAATGAAATGATTTATTTGCTTCTGCATATACCCTTTATTTTTACTTTCTGATCATTCTACTGAGACTGGATTTCACTGGATTCCCCAAGGTAATGGGGCCTGGTGACTAATCCACTGGGCCATACAAACCCCATCTGCTTCCTCACTCTGACATTTTAATAATATCCCATTTGGACCTTTGTTCAATTTTGCTTTGTGTGCTACATCTTTGTTTGAACATTATATCTGAAATAATTTACTATAATGAGTACTCTCAAATCTTCCTAATTAAAACACACGCAGAGGTTTTTTTGTGTGTGTCAACCATGTACACTTTCCACAGGAAATGTACCTACTAAAATTTGTCAATGGACCATCATATTGCCCTCTTAATTATTGCTCCTTGTGTGTTTTACTTGGAATAAAGGAAAAAGACGTCACTAAGTAAGCAACACCCTATTTTATTTCCATCTTGCTCTGAAATTCCTGTAGGAAGTATTCTAATGAGACAGTAGAATAGGATAGCTTCAGACAACATTGCTGATGACACAAGTAATGTTAAATGCTGAGTTATTTTGTTTTATAAATATGTGGTTTCTTCAAATGAAGATTGATTATGACCTAGTATTTACATACATAAATCATACATATTGTGACAGACTTGTAACATGCTGTATGTGTTGCCCTCCGGGACTTGATTGTATTCAGCATATGTCACAGTCAAAAGCTTATTAATTATTATTGATTAATTCATATACTCCCTTTCACTCATACTAAAATATTGAGGAATATTATAGAAGGAAGAAGGAAGACAGACACACATTAGAAGTTCCCCCAAATATTTACTCAGATCTTCATAGGACACTAAATACACAAAAATCCTATAATGTAACCTAGATTTTGTAGAAGGCACAGATGGTAAAGCAAGTGATAAATCATTTGCAGGATGTTAAGTTGCAAACAGAAAGTTAAGCATGATCCAGACTGTAAAGCAATGTAGGAGTCCAAGTGTGAAAAGCTTTAAATACTAGAACAATAACACGCAACACATTTTCTCTTTTCCAAGTGATCTCAGTATCATTAGAATTTACCAGTGACTGCTGCTCTAATAAAATCACTATCACAGCTTAAAGTTATGGAGTGCTCTTCAGAAGGTAATACACTTTACACACGTTATATCTCATTTAATCTTCTTGGCAACACTATGAGATCATGCCCATACTTCTGTCTAACAGATGTGAAAAAAGAAGCTTAAGAGAGGTTAAGTGGGTTGTGCAATATTACACATCTAGTAAGTAGCGGAGCAGAGTCTCAATTCAAGCTTGTGACCCCAAACCTAGTGCTCTAAGTTTCATCACCACGGAAGGCGGGGAAACACCGTGTGTCTTCATCCCAGAGCTGATTCATTCATTTCAGCCATCTTTTACAATGTATATTAACAGCCCTGGTGTTAATGACCATCTAGTGATCTGTATCAGTCACTTAGAGAGTAAAGAAATGGATTTACTGTGCTAAGTTCACTGTTTCTGCTACATATTAATAATCTATACAGGGAAAATGAGGTAGAGAGTCAAGATACTAATCAGATATCATAATCACTGAAGAGATGGCTCACCTGTACAGTGGAGAGGTAATGCTGTAGAAAGAAAAGGAAGCAGGCTTTAGAGTGGAAAAAACCAGGTTCATATCATGAATTTTCCATATATGAGCACAATCCGAGCAAATTAATTAATTTCTATAAGCTTTAGCCTCCTTACCTATAAAAGTTTTTTTTAAAGGATTAAAAATATTCAGGGTTACTGTCACATAACGGACACTCCATAAGAGTTATCATTACCATGAATATAATTTATACAGTGTATCTAAGCACCACATTGACTTCTTTTTTAAGAATTAAATAAAGAATAGCAGACTTCCCTGGTGGCGCAGTGGTTAAGAATCTGCCTGCCAATGCAAGGACGTGGGTTCCATCCCTGGTCCAGCAAGATCCCACATGCCAAGGAGCAACTAAGCCCACGCACCACAACTACTGAGCCTGTGAGCCACAACTATTGAGCCTGAGTGCTGCAACTACTGAAGCCCACGAACCTAGGGACCATGCTCCGCAACAAGAGAAGCCACAACAAGGAGAAGTGGGCACACTGCAACGAAAAGTAGCCCCTGCTCTCTGCAACTAGAGAAAAACCATGCACAGCAATGAAGACCCAGCACAGCCAATAAATAAATAAATAAATAAATAAATAAAATAAAGAATAAAACCACTGGTATCAATTTGCTAAATATTTAAAATACTTGAAGACTGGATATTAATCACATTGTTTTCTAGTTAGTACAGGTAAACATTTGTGATTCACACCTAAAGTTATACTTTAAGGAGAGGAAAATTACTAAGAATTTAAAGGTCAGGAGTAAATTATGGTCAGTGCCACAGAATTATAACATTTCATAATATTTGAGTAAAAAAAGAAGTGATGGCTTTTATCTCTGGAAAAGTGGGGAGATCAATTTACATTTGACATTACCAGCATATCGATGATAAATAAAATCTGAAAAATTAACAAACCTCAGCAGTTACCCAAATATCTAAAAGGTGCCAACTCATAATACTGAAAAACCCTAATACAAGATCATAGAACAGGGAACTCAAATAAACAAAGAACAGAAAAGCAGCTATTAGAACCATAAGAGATGTTTGTTTGTATATATTTAATTTTGTAATTTAAAGATAGCCAATTGGTAGCAAACCATCCTACTATGATACAAGTTATAGTTCCCTCAAGAGAAGACTCCAGATGGCAACTAATGATAAATCATTCCACTTTGTGACTATATTTTCACCAGATGTTTTTAACGGTGTAACTTCTGAATGAGTTGCATTACATCTCGGTTGAATTGTATCCACCAAATTGTGAGTCTGTAAATACAGAAAAATTGGGCTCCACAGTTTGAGTATAATAGGTAAAGACTGAGATGGCCAATAGGAGATTCTTCATTAACTTTTTAAATTTTTTTAACATAATAGGGGCAACCAATGGACAATTTAAGTTACATGAAAAAGTCCAACATATCAGGGGATATGAGATATTGTTTGCTATTAGATAAGAAAAGAAAGAGAAAGAAGTCTATGAAGAAAACCCAAAGGGAAAATTTCCGAGAGACAAGAATTCTGTATGACCTCAAGTGTAAGAACAAAGACAGTATCCTCAGAGAGCACAGGAAAAGAACAAATGAAAAAATGAAAAAGACGAGGAACAAGATCAGGAATCGTAACAGGAGAAATTATCTAACATTTCATCAGTTTCTCTCTTCCAATGCAGAAAATTCACCATGCAAGTAGACTGGTAGAGATAAAAAGAAATATCCCTAAATTCTAAAGACTATTTAAGTTTAACAAAATTTTGAAAAAAAGTGTTGTGAGTACAGCTGAAAGCTTCAATAAAAGAACCAACAGAATGTTTCTCCTTTGCAAAGATGGTTAAAACTAAAAAGAGATTTGAAGAGTATTCAAGTCAACACAAGTCTAGACTGTCAATAATCCCCAAATCCCAAAAGATGATTTCCAGTCTGGCATGCAAGAAGCTTGGAAGTTGCCATTTCATCCTAACAACAAGTAAAAGCTAAACATACGGAAAAATCAACTCTTCTTAGATCCATAAGAGGAGTGAGGTCACAGGCCAAACTGCTGCCCCCCCAAGCTGAGACTGACAGGCAAGCACAGAGAATCACAACTTACCAACACAGAAACTCATGAACAGAAACCTCTTGGGAACTAGTACCACCAGGGTAGGGAAACCTAAAATGTAATTGATGAACTGCTGAAGGCTCAGTGTGGACAACTTCTGAGAGTTAAGAACACCAGGAGGATCCAGTCATAAGGGGGTCCCCACACTTTTGTGAGTATTACCTTTAGGAGCTTGACCTGGTTCTCACAATGAATATTGAAGAACAAGCTCCTTTTTTTTCTGGCAGGTGGAGGGGTAAAGGAACCATCTTGAGATATAGCAGAGCATTCTGTCCTTCTCAACAAGATCTGTCTTTAGATGGCTGGGGGCAAGACTGGTGTGACTGTGGGGCAGCCACATCTTTCTCGCCAAGATCTCACCACACTGGATGTTACCCAGTTGACTCTGCTCTTGCACAAAGTTATCAGCAGACAAGCCACAATTAATATAGGTACAATTGGTCATGTAGGCCATGGAAAATCTACCGTTGTAAAAGCCATATCTGGAGTTCACACTGTCATATTCAAAACTCAACTGGAAAGAAATATTGCAGTGAAGCTTAGATAGGCTAATGCCAAGATTTACAAACTTGATGATGCAAATTGTCCTCAGCCAGAATGTTACAGATCTTGTGGAAGTAGTATACCTGATGAGTTGCCTACAGACATTCCAGGGATCAAAGGCAATTTCAAACTAGTATGACATGTTTCCTTTGTTGACTGTCCTGGCCATGATATTTTGATGGCTACTGTGCTGAATGATGCAGCAGTGATAGATACAGCTCTTCTGTTAATAGCTGGTAATGAATCCTGTCCTCAACCCCAGACTTCTGAACACCTTGCTGCCATAGAAATTATGAAGCTAAAGCATATTTTGATTCTGCAAAATAAAATTGCTTTGGTAAAAGAAAGTCAGGTTAAAAAACAGTATGAACAAATCCTTGCATTTGTACAAGGTACAGTAGCAGAAGGAGCTCCTATTATTCCACTTTCTGCTCACCTGAAATATAATATTGAAGTTGCCTCTGAGTATATTGTTAAGAAAAGCCCAGTACCTCTAAGAGACTTTACTTCAGAACCCTGACTTATTTGGGGGGATTTTTGGTTTGTTTTTTAAAATTTATTTATTTGTTTGTTTATTTAGTTATTTATTTACTGGCTGTGTTGGGTCTTCGTTGCTGTATAGGCTTTCTCTAGTTGTGGAGAGCAGGGGCTACTCTTCATTGTGGCGTGCAGGCTTCTCACTGTGGTGGCTTCTCTTGTTGCAGAGCATGGGCTCTAGGTGTGTGGCCTTCAGTAGTTGTGGCACATGGGCTCAACAGTTGTGGCTCTCGGGCCCTAGAAAGCAGACTCTATAGCTGTGGCACATGGGATTAGTAGCTCCGCAGCCTGTGGGATCTTCCCAGACCAGGGCTCGAACTCGTGTCCCCTGCATTAGTAGGCGAATTCTCAATCACTGCGCCACCAGTGAAGCCCCAGAACCCTGACTTATTGTTAATGTCAAGGTTTGATGTCAACAAACCAGGCTGTGAGGTTGATGACCTTAAAGATGATGTGGCTGGTGGTAGTATTTTAAAAGGAGTATTAAAGGTGGTCTAGGAGATAGAAGTCAGACATGGTATTGTTTCCAAAGATAGAGAAGGAAATCTCATCTGTAAACCAATGTTTTCCAAAATTGTATCACTTTTTGCAGAACACAATGATCTTTAGTGTGCTGCTCCAGGGGGGTCTTATTGGATTTGGAACAAAAATTGACCCCACTTTGTGCTGGGCTGACAGAATGATGGGGCAGGTGCTTGGTGTAGTTGGAGCTTTACCAGAGATCTTTAGAGAATTGGAAATTTCCAGTTTCCTACTTAGACGACTTCTTGGTGTATGCATAGAAGGAGACAAAAAAGCAGCAAAGGTGCAAAAGCTGTTTGAGAATGAAGTACTTATGGTAAACATAGGATCCCTTTCAACAGGAGGAAGAGTTAGTGCAGTCAAGGCTGACTTGGGTAAAAGTTCTCACCCATCCTGTGTGCACAGAAGTGGGAGAAAAAAATAGTCCTTAGCCAAAGAACTGAGAAACACTGGTGTTTAATTGGTTGGGGTCTGGTAAGAAAAGGATTAACCATCAAGCCAACAGTAGATGATGACTGAAGATTATCAGTTAAATAATACATTTGGATGAACTCAGAATTTCTCTTAACAAACTAGGGGTATAATTAGAAAGCAATACTGGGGATATAGCTCATTACCTTAGTAGAAACCGTAAGATTGTTTTCATTTTCTTCTGATGAAAATTAGCCTCTACTACTAAAATAAATAATAGGGTTTATAATAAATGTCAGAATTGGCATACTGATGGATTTAATCCACATTTTAGCAGTAATTGACCCTTCAGCAGTGTCACATTTTTGCATCAATTCAGGTTTGAAATGAAACTGCCTTTACAACCAGACTTTGCTATAGCATATACACCACTGAACCTGTTTGAAATAAAGTTTTTCTCTTATTTTTCATGAAAAAAAAATTATTTAGCCAGAGCCTCACCTGCTGGGGTTTTATTAGTGCTTAACTGACATAGGAGAAGGAAAATGCCAACTCCAGCCTACTTTAGCCATCCTGTCTCACCTAAGTGAAAGAGGGAAGAGAACTGAAAAACATGCAAGCATAGAGATAGAAAGTTTAAGAAAAAAGAAAAAAAACAAAAATAAATGCTAAAATGATAAAGATGATAAAATGATAAAAAAATAATATAACAGAAGTGAAGAATTCTTCTGATAGGTTTATTAGTAGACTGGACATGGCTGAGGAAAGACTCTTTGAGCTTGAGGCTATCTCAGTAAGAACTTCCAAAACTGAGAAGCAAAGATGAAAAAAAGAGTGAAAAAAATCAGAACAGAATATCCAAGAACTCTGGAACAACTGCAAAAGGTGTAACTAAGGCATAACGGGAATTCCAAAAAAAGAAGAAACAAAAAAACAGAAGAAATCTTTGAAAAATAATAACGAGAATTTCCTGAGATTAATATCAGACACCAAACCACAGGTCCAGGAAGCTCAGAGAATGCCAAGCAGGAAAATTACCAGCAATACTACACCTATGCATAACATTTTCATATGACAGAAAAATCAAAGGTAAAGAAAAAGTCCTGAAAGAAAACATATGGGGGAAAAAACCTTACCTATAGAGGAGAAAAGATAAGAATTATGTCTAACTTGCCCTCAGAAACCATGCAAGCAAGGAGGGTGTGGAGTGAAATATTTAAAGTGTTGAGAAAAGAAACCACAAACCTAGGATTCTGTACCCTGCAAAATTATCCTACAAAAGTGAAGGAGCAATAAAGCCTTTCTCAGACAGACAATCCTCAGATACCTAGGTTAATTTGTCACATAGCAAAAGTCAAATAATTGAAACATGAGTAGGGAAATAATGTCCTAAAAGAGTCTGAGAAGGGGCTTCCTAGGTGGCACAGTGGTTAAGAATCTGCCTGCCAATGCAGGGGACATGGGTTCGATCCCTGCTCCAGGAAGATCCCACATGCTGCAGAGCAACTAAGCCCATGTACCACAACTATTGAGCCTGAGCTTTATGAGCCCATAAGCCACAACTATTGAGCCCATGTGCTGCAACTACTGAAGCCCACACACCTAGAGCCTGTGCTCTGCAACAAGAGAAGCCACGGCAATAAGGAGCCCGCTCTCTGCAACGGAGAGTAGCCCCCACTCACCACAACTAAGGAAAGCCCGCACACAGCAAAAGGAGACACAACACAGCCAATAAAATAAATTAATTAGTTAATTAAAAAAAAAAGAGTCTGAGAAGATGAAACGTAGATAATCTTAGCCCAGTTTCTGAAAATGTGAGATGCATTTGCAATATTACAAAGTATAGTAAAATTTTAATTGAGCAATAAGTTTAGTTAACGAAAGTCACCTATCAACTTTTACAAGAAGGAAGTAACTTTCAAGCAAATAAGCTCCTATAGGAAGATATACATACTTATATATAGAATCTGATTTCAGTATGCATTTGTTATACTTTATCTTGGGGTAGGCAGCCCCAGAGTGTCAAGTTCCACTGTTCATCTCTTAGTTGATTGTTTGAGATTCAGAGTATATTTTTCAATAGCATCAATATGATAAATGATAGTTTCTATATCAAGCCCACAAAAGGCCAGGACAGATTTGATATGCTATACATTTATAGTAAAAATAAAATTATAGAGTTGCAATACCAATAGTTAAAATATAAATTAAGTAAAGGCAATATTCATCATCTATGAGTTGTCATATCAACACACTTACCCCCTTTGGGGGTTTCCGCCAATGTCCAAAGGCCTCCTAACATCCTAGAAGTTAATGACTCTTTGAAAGCTTATTCATGTTTATCATGGCAGAATACTAGTTTCAGATCAAATTTATAAGACAGCAGGACTGCATATTTCATGAGATGTGAATTCTCTTTATAGTATAATGGTGTCTATTCAAGAATCAAATATGTGGCCTATTTGTACCATTTTAGTATTTTAAAATTCTGTGAAATCTTATTTTGGTTCCTTTGCTTTATAGAAAGATTGCTGTTCATATTTATAATTTATTTGATGGTAAGTCCTTCATTAAGAATATGGCATCCAAATCATAACACTTTTCCTAAGTTTCTTTATAACTTAGTTCCCGGAAATGCATTGTGGCAAATAAAACAAGATAAAATAAAATAAAATAAAATAAAATAAAATGTCCCATGTAGTTAATTTGGGGTTTAAAGAGGTAGTTGACCAGGAAGCTGTCAATATAGTTAAAGAGGCAGTTTTTTTTGTTTGTTTGAAGTGCTCTTTAGAGTTCTTGATGTGTTATTGTACATATGGATCTATAAAAAGGAGGTTATAATAGTCATCATTTCCAAGACTAAATTGACTCCAGAACATCCCCTCTCTTTATTTTTCATGAAAACACTTTGGAAAATTATCATTTTGAAACAGAAGGAAGAAATATAGATATTATAAAAAGTATGGAGGAAGAAAAGATTGTAAGGGAAGAAGGAATTGATTGTGAAAGACTAGTCAGCTTTAGGGAACAGAAATGAGGGAGTCAGTTGAGGCGGGATGGCTTAAGAGTTAGACAGACCTAAGTTTGAAACTCACTTCTAGCCCTTTCTAGGTGTGTAAACTTTATCAAGTTATATAATCTTTCTGGGCCTCAGTTTTTTCATCTACAAAATAGAGAAATAACAATAATAACAACTTTACAAGGTATTTTTGAAGACTAAAGTTAAATGATAGGAAATCAAAAAAGGATAGTCGTGATCTGGAGTTGAATTATTTGGAATGTTTATTAATGAGGAACTAGAAGCAAAAGAAAACCAGCACATATCTTGCGTATACACAGTGGGTCTCCAGTGAAAGCAAGGTCTGCAGCAGTGGGGAGGAGGGAGCAAAGACAGTTCCATTTGTTATACAGACCAATTCTCCTGAAAAACACAAGAAAAATGTTGGACTGTATATGTGTATTGCTGTGTGATTGTAAATATTTAACAGTCAGCTTTCTAGAAGAAAAGCACCCTAATTTAGTGTATTTGTCAAATTTCAAGGTGTGACCACTCCCATCATAGCTGATTTCAAAGTACCAAGGTGAATGCATACTTGGGAAGAAGAGAAGTTAAGAATTGAATCTTGAGAGCCAGTATAAGTCAGCTCCAGTATACCACTGTCTCTGTGTGTGTGTGTGTGTGTGTGTGTGTGTGTGTGTATGTGTGTATCATGCATATGTGACCCTAAGTACATGGAAGTATTGATAAAATGTCATAAATTATGAGACTAAAATATAAATAAAATTAAGCATTGATGCTACTTTGAGGCCACTTGATGAAGGTGGTGACTTTGAGTTTTGACCTATGTGGTCTTCTGAGCTTGGGCAATAGCTTAATAAGCCTCAGGCTCATACAAGGTGGGGAGTCTAATAAAAAGCACATCTCCATAAAGGGACTCTAAGAGCTGGATCTTCAGTGTAATCAGAAGTAATTCCACCTCCTCCTGTAGCCTCTGGGGACCGAATGGAAATTTGTCTTCCAGCTAATCAGATCAGGAGGAAAAAAATTGCTTCTGAGAAGTGTTAACCACTAGCTAGCTCTCAAATGTATTGGTAGCCCACACAAGTGGTTCTGTAATTCTAAACACTCTGTAAATCTAAAGTACCCTTACAAACGTGGCACAAAAAATGCAGATTATCTCTGGGGGAGTGCACTTTCCTCCCAGGCTTCAAAGTACACCCAAAAGCAATTTTGAAAGAAAAATGAGTATTTTACAAATTAAAAATAAAACCCATTAAGTTCAGAAGG
Source organism: Hippopotamus amphibius kiboko (assembly GCF_030028045.1). Classification (NCBI taxonomy): domain Eukaryota; kingdom Metazoa; phylum Chordata; class Mammalia; order Artiodactyla; family Hippopotamidae; genus Hippopotamus; species Hippopotamus amphibius. Next base: position 84,732,655 of record NC_080186.1, on the reverse strand, counting down.
AAATATGACACTGTGCATGAGGCCAGTGGAAACAACATAAAGCAGAAACAGGTCCCCAAAGACTTCAAATATTAGGATGGAAAACTAACATGTTACTATGTTTAAAGAAGTAAAAGACAAACTTAAAAAAATGTTCCAGGAAACAGAAAACAAGGAATTACCAACTGCATTTTAAAATCAATCAAATAGAATTTTTAAAATTAAAAAAATGTAATATTATAAATTACTGATTATAGTTTAACATATAAAATTTGCCCATAGCTTGTCAAACAGTTTCCTGGACCCCACGCTCAGAGATTCTGACTTAGTTGGTCTGAGGTCAGGCCCAAGAACTGTCATTTCTAATAAGCTCTCAGGTGTCACCAGTGCTGCTTCTCTGAAAAACTATGCTTTGAGTAACACTGCAATGAATACAAACCCAGTAGATGCATTTGATAACAGCTTATATCAGCTAAAGAGAGAATTAATAAGTTGGAAGGTAGATCAGAAGAAATATCCAGACTGCATCCAGGAAATATAAGCAGATGGAAAATATAGAAGAAAGATAAAGAATCATGGAGAACAGAATGTGAGAAGAGAAATAAAAAAATGTAGCAGAGGCCGTATCCGAAGAGAATAATGATTGAAGATTTTTCAGAAGTGTTGAAAGATACAATTCACAAATTCAAGGAGTCAAACAAATCTCAACTAAGATAAATTTAAAAATAAATAAATAAATAAATAAATAAATAAATAAATAGGAAAGGGAACAAGATCTGTCTCTCAGGTTGGCTTCCCTGCTTGTGAGGGCCGTAACTAAGAAGAGACAAAGTGCAGTAACGTGGAGATGCTTCTCCTCAGGAGCTGGTCCACAATTCCTTCAGTTGCAGCTTTGCATCATGAGACAGTTCAAGGATTTCAGAGAGCTGGTGTATCGCTTTTCCTCTGATCTTGGCCAGAAACAGGGAAAGGGTGTGCTGTTCCTTCAATTTCTTCTTCAAAACTAGGCTTGGAGACTGCGTCTTGTTTATAAAAGATGTTGTGAGAGGACATTCCTTTGTCTCTGGTGTTAGAGTCATATTCATTTTCTAAAAGGGCCCATGTTGAGTATGATCAGGATTTGGTGAAGTCACAATTTAGGGGAGTTGTCTGGGTGTTTTCTTCCTTCTGTGAACATGTTCCAGGTCTGGACTGGACAGTGTGGATTGGTATTCAGAGGCATTGAAGGAAGGTCTGTCTCAAATTTGCTGTATGTTAAAAGGCTGTATTGTCTAAAGGAAAGTAAATTGCTTTATGTCATAGACATTTTCAATAATAAGGAACAAAACAGAAGAATTTTCTGTTAACCCTCACTAGGTGGGAAAATTACGCTGATAGAAAATTCCATTCTCTGAGGCACTCCTGTTAACCTAGATTTTCACTTTAATTTGCCTAAGTATTTATCTGTCTATCATCAAAGGACTAGAAAATTGTGTTTGTTATAAATAAATGGAAGCAACTGAAAACTCCCAGAGAAAATTCTCTGCTTACCACTATTAATTTTAGCAAATGAATTTTATATCAGAATAAAATCTGTTTTGGAGATCTCATAGGATAATAAAAATATTACTTAACCAGATTAGCATAACTTATCGAAAAGTATCAGTCTGTCAATCTTTTGTTAAATAAAGATTTATTGGTTCTTGGAGACTATTTACTGGGTAGAGTTGACCCTTGAACAATAGGGGTTTGAACCATGTGGGCTCATTTATACACAGATTTTTTTCAATATACGCTGTACAGTACTATACAATCAATTGTTGGCTGAATCCTGAGGTGGAACCTCAGATATAGAGGGCCAACTATAAAATTATAGGAGGATTTTCATATATGTGGAGGGTGGACACAACTAACCCTCATGTATCTCAAGGGTCAACTGTGGGAAGTGCTGGACATATAAAGGTAAATAAGAGAGTAGATTTCTGCATCTGACTGTGCTGTTATGATTGATACCAGACTACTTCTTCTGCCATGATCAACTATAAAACTGATATGAGGCAACTATTTCCAGACATTGGGCAATAATAGGCATAGCACTGTAATCCTGAGAACAAAGGAAATAAGAGATGAAACTCACAATTGTGCAGACAATTTTCTGATGATGGTGCAGAGAGCTGGTATCTGAGAAGAGCATGGTGGCAGTCACTGAGGTAAGGAGACTGAAATCAAAGTTTGAGTCAACTTAAATGGCTGGATTCTGCAGAATGAGGCATCAAAGTTAGGGAACTAAGCAGAATGGAGGCTCCAGAAGTCTCTGTGTGGTATCCCTTATGAATTTGCGGCTGAGGATTGGGCTATAGATATATAGAGTGAAACTACTCAAGACTTATTTAGAGAGTAGAGCAGGGACACTAGAAGATGAGCATCTGTGGGAAGAACAGTGCCAGGGAACATTGAAATTCTGGCCCTTCCAGAGTGGAGAAATCATCTTAACACCTTGATAACACTTTCACACGCAGTTGAAACACTAGAAAGGCCAGACCTTAGGAGTAAGAGCCACAACCTAAAATGAGGCCTACCTTAGACCCTCCCTAACAAAGCCTAAAGATTAAACCCAGTAGATCTGCACAGAACACAGAATTTGTCTACTGAGACACTTGGGAAACAAATTAAACTTTGCATAGATCTCAATAACAAAACATGAAACCAAGTCGCTCCAGTACACAGGGACCTGCCAGCAGTTGAACTGTCTGTTGAAGCAAGAATTGATACTCTTTCTAAGAAGACCGAATAGAGTCTCTGCAATGTACTGGCAACAATGTCCAGTATTCAATTAAAAAATTACTGGGCATACAAAGAAATAGGAAGTTATGATTCATATTTGACAGGCAATGCAGTGGATAGAAAGTAACCCTGATATGGGCCAGTTATTGGACATATAAGACAAGGATTTAAAAATAATCCAAGTTCCTACTCTCAAAGTCATTATAGTTTGGTAAGGGAATCAGATATGTTGAAAAAAAAAAAAGTGAAGTGTGAGATGAACAATACTAAAGTTTTGTGGTTTCTAGCATAGGTCCAGCACAAAAAAAGGTAATGATCAAATCTTTGGGATGGATTCAAAGAGTTCACAAAGCATCTGAAATGGGTCTTAAAGGTTAAGTAGAAGCTTGCAAGGCTGTGGAGGAGGAATAAGGGCAGTACTGACTGAAAAACAAGAAAAGTTTGTAAAGGCATGTTAACTTGAAACAGCAGTCTGGAAAGCATAGTAGTGGTTAAGAACATGGTTTTTCATCTGTAAAACAGGAATAATAATAATACCTGCTTCTTTGTGTTGTTGTGAAGATGAAATAACCATATAATAACATTAGTTATCATATAGGGAAATTGCTTGGTGAGTTTTGGCAGAGGCTATGTACACCAGTATGGCTGCAATAAACATATAGGAAGAAAAGACTTAAAGCCTACTATGGGGCCAAAGCTAAACGAAATAGAAGATATGAAGGTTCCAGCAGTGTTAGTGCTCAATTAGCTCAGGGCAAATCAGCTTTTATGGGTTCACTCTGGAGAGGCAAAGCCAGAACAAAAAATGAATCAGTTGCATTATATGAGTCCCACCGGAATGATAACAAGCAGAGGGCAGTTATACTTTCCCCAATGCAGTAATGTCAATTCTTCTCTATGTGAAAGGCTAATAGGCAAAATCAGGGTCACTATCCAAAGAGGTGAGCATTCAAAGAGAGGCAGTTGCAAATAGTAGCTGCAGATGAGAAATAAGGTCAACACAGAGTAAAATTGCCAATTAGCTCAATATAAACCAGATGCAATGTACCCTTGAGGATATAAACTGGATGCTACATTAAGACATATAAGTATGATCAAGAAAGTAATGACTGATAAAAATGGAAGTGTGTTACCAAATTCCCCTGGTGGGTGAAATAGCAATGTATCCTCCTTTCTCCTAGAAAAAGTTTTTAGAAAATATTCTAAAGTGACACTTTGGTGTTAAGATTTTTATTTTTATTTAGTTTCTTTAGTGCCTAAGCCACAGAACTTGACTAACAGTAACACAACATTCAATTACAAGTGTTCCTATTCTAAACATATACTCACCTCTCCCCATCCATCAAACCTTGATTGAATGCCAGGGCACTACATCATGTCCGGAAACATTTGAAATTTGTCAAACAGGAGAGAAAATGAATCCCTGAGATATGGGTTTCCCTTAAAAAATGACTTGTTCAAATTTAGAGACCATCTGGAGAAGGACTATCCTCTTTATCTACGCCCCCACTCGCTCATTCATCAACTCCTCTCCCTGTGCTGTGAGGGATTAAAATAAGTAAATAAATGAAAGGAGTTCTAGCCTTTGTCCTTAAAGAACTTTTGGTCTTTAGTTAACATCCTGCCAGTACAAGCTAGAAATGAACAGTTCGATTGATGGTTAATAGTTAGTGTATTCCAAAATATACCAACAGTTCAGAAAAAAGCAGCTGAATCTATTATGTTAGTCATGAAATAATAACCTCAAAACCAAAACAATTTATTCATGTTGAACAATGGCCAGCCCATTGCTGGTAATAACATATATATGTATATCTACATATACATATATATGCAAACATGAGAGGTATGCAAGATTACAGATTTATCAGCTTAATCCACATATGCAAGAAACAGTTAATAGGAAAAACCTTAGTCTCTGAAGCCAGGGAGTTCTTTGATATGGCTACACAGGAAGTAGCACAGAATCAATGACTTTTGCACAGTGGGAAAACAATTTCAGGTAGAATTCAGCTGGGAAGTTTTTCTCTATCCATCAAAAAGCCAGGACTGGTTATAAAGCCCTTTCTGTTGCCACAATACTCTGAGAGAGACAGTAAGAAGTGCAACACGGAAAGAAAGAGATGTAGTTCTAAAGTGCTAGTTCAAAATCATGTCAGATTCACTCCAAAGCCATACTCTTCCTCTGTACTTTCCTTTGGGGAAAAGACCATGGGCTCAGAAAGGTATGAGGTGGAATCCTGGGCTTTGAGCAAATTCCCTAATCTTTCTGCCTTTCATTTCCTTCATCTTTAAAATTTTACTCTTTAGCAAAGTACTAGGTATGTAGATGCACTTAATAAATATTTGTTGAATGAATGAATAAAATGAATAATAGCTAATTGTGAAGTTGTAACGTTTACAAGATATACTACTTTTTAATATACGTAATGCTTTGCATATAGCAGGTGCCAAATAGTTGCTCCTTCTTTCTCTTCCTGTTCCTTGGGGGAAGAAGCCAAACCTTATAATTCTTTTGATTAATCATAGTAGCTAGCATAGCAGTAGAACAATAAAATATATATCTTTATTGGTTACTTAATAGTACTCATTTTCTGTAATAATAATTAGAACCTGAGGATTTATGTCAGGCTAATATATGCCAAGAATATTATACTAATCTAGACAAGCAGTCAGCAAACTGTAGACCTGCAGGCCGTATCAGCAGACATGTTCGATTCGGTCATGCATGGAAAAATGGTGCATATTTAAATGTTTTTAGAAGAACGTACATATTCTGGTTCTACTGTAGCCCCCCATAATTTCCTACTATCTTATAGGCTAAGTTCATGAACAGTTCATTTCTCTTACCTTTCTGCTGCTTTAGGCATTTAAGTATGTATCTCTGGTTTAAGCCCAAAGTAAGAGTATTAAAAATTGCACAAGAAAAATGGAGATAATCTCCTTTAAATAAAGCACAGGTGGAGAAAAGTTTTCTTGATGACAAGCGTAAAGTAAGAACTCAAGGGTTGCTAAACGTCTAGATGTATTCCTAACTCATACCACACATTAATTAATTGAAAATCCATACATTTTACAGAAACTAAGGAAATTCTGATAGATATACTTTAGCAGAGTGTGTAAGTCTGATCCAATAATTTTAAAACAAGGTATAAGTTGACTCAAGATTACTTATTGAAATCTCTATGAAGATAGATAATATTAACCTAGAAAACTGTCATGACTTAAAAAGTATGGTTCCAATTTAACCAAAAGATGAAGTAATGGTAATAATTATGAAAAAATATATATTTTGATAGGTCATCAGAAAGTGGTCTATCCCAGTTTCAGTAGAAGTACTAACAACAATTGTCATTAAAATTGCTCAGCCAGAAATATGCATGTTAATCACAAAAGGAAATGAAAACCATCCAGATTTTAATTATAAAAATAAACTTCAGTTTTTATATTCAATCAATTGAATGTAGTTCGCTGTCTTCAGCTTTAAATTTACTGCTTACTTTGGAACAAAAATTCAGAGTTTCCTTTTTAGTAAACCCTTTGTGTTTTACAAATATGGAGCAGGTTTGTCTCATTTAAGACCTGTATTTATTTTTAGAAGAAAATTTTGTGGTTCAATGTGAAAAGCAAATTTTGTATTTCAGGCTAAATTAATCATCACAAACTGTATTTTTCATAATTTAGAAGGAGGACAATCACCTTTATTTTGTTCACAGGTGTACTCCAAATGCCTAAAGTAGTTCCTGAAACATAATAGGCATATTTATTGAATAAGTGAAACTGCATCATTCCATGACACCACAGTAGGGTTTCCCAAAATGAGAAAACAGTTCATCCATTGAAAGGATTGTTTTTAATTTTATAACTGCCATTGCCCAAATGTTTGTGTCCCCCTCTCCCCAATTCATATGCTGAACTCTTAATCCCAAAGATCATGATATTGGGAGGTAGGGCCTTTGGAAGGTAGTTAGATCATGAGAGTGGAGCCTCATGATTGGGATTAGTGCCCTTATAAAGAGATGCCCCACAAAACTCCCTAGTCCCCTTCCACGAAGTGAGGATGCAAAGAGAAGTCAGCAGCTTGGAACAGGACCCTCATTTGACCATGTTGGCACTCTGATCTCAGACTTCCAGCTCCCAGAACTATGAGAAATAAAGTTCTATTGTTTCTAAGCAACCCAATCTATGATATTTTGTTACAGTAGTCCAAATGGACTGACATAAATTGTGTCCTTCTTCTAATTAAATTAAATATAGACTATGGTAGGATTTATTTATCTGTTAGTTTAATGATTTTCTTTGGAAAATAAAATTTGGCAATCATGTATAATTTGGGAGGGGAATTTCATTGGTTTATTAAATCACAAAGTCTGACCCTGTCAAAGAATGTAGTATGAGGTCCTCTGTTATCTGACAACACTGTTCTTGACCTGTCTTGTTCTTTGGACAACACTTACTATTAGCTTTTAAATTTTTTGCTCACCTATAACTCCACGTGGTTTTAGTCTACTTTGTTGTTTGAAATGTCCTCTGGGATAAAACACCTTTCATTTCTACTGAAGAATTTATGTTTTTTCCCTTAGCTTATATACTGTGTGAAGAAAAAAGACTAGACATGTTTGAGAGTTCCTGGGTTCTTAACAGTCTTAACATGTTATAGGTGCAGAGTGAATATTAGTTTATTGAATGAATGAATGAATGAATCAATGGGATGAACTGAACAAAGTCAGGGAATAATAAGAAGATGGAAATTGGCTTGTTTGGTGTTTTACAAATTTCTTTTTTAAAAAATTGTTTTAATGCCCTCAGCAACCCCATACAGTTAGAAATGGCATTATTTCCATATTATGCTTGTTGAACCTGAGGCACTTAAAGGTAACCCAAGAATATGAATAACTTAGTACATAATCTGCAAAGTGGTAAACTTAGGTTGGAATACAAGTTTTCTTACTGCTCATCTAGTCAAACGTTGAGCCTTGGTATCCATCCAGCACTGTTGGACTTGAAGTAATGCAGGAAGCTGTGGTAGGGATGCACAGAAAATACAATCGCTATTGGGTCAGTAAAAAAACAAACACGAATTAATTTAGAGGCAGAAGTTTGCAACAACTAAAACAAACACAAAAAGAGGTCCTTAATTCTGGAGGGAAGGGAGCTCTGAAGAGGAGAAAATTACTGTTGTCCAGCTATGAGAAGGACAGAAATGGCCTTATCTGTCTGGACCTATGGCTTGATTTGCAAAATTCCCAAGAAAGTATATTTTCTGAAATTTAGCTCTACTTGCTAAAAATTGCCTTGGCAATTCAAAACAGAACAGCACATGAACCCTGAGGAAAAATTTTACATCTTAAAAATTGTTTGGAAAATAAAAATAAAATGTTTTAGGTATTAGATAAATATAGAGAATATTTGAATAATCACATGTACACACTACCCAGACACAGTGTATGTTAACATTTTATCACATTTACTTCACTTCTCTTTTTAAAATTAAAAAAATCCCACTTTTAGTTGAAGCCCCTTTAAGCACTAACCTAATCTCGTTTTTCCCTTCTCTCCTCAGTAAATTAAATGTTTATTCTTTCTTTACTTACAATGCATACAATGCATGGAGTTGTATATGTTAAAAATATTTCTTCTCAAGTGCCTTTTTACTTTAACATAATATTTTTGAGGTTAAAATGTACTGACACATGGATCTAGTCCATTTAATGAGTTGTGTAGTATTCCATTGTATAGATATACCACAATTTATTCTCTTACTCCAAGGAATACTTTGGTTACTACAAAAACAATGCTACTAGAAATATTTTAACATATCTCTTAATGCACATGTGTGAGGGTTTTTTAGAAGTAGAATTGCTTGGCCAGAAGGTAAGTGCAGCTTCATTTTTGGTCAATATAGTTAAATTGTTCTCTAATGTGGTTTTACTCCAAAAGGGAGTTCCTGCTCTTCTATATTTTCCCCAACATTCACTGCTATGAGAATTTTAAAATTTCTGGTAGTATTTCCAATGTGAGATGATAACTTATTGTGGTTTTAATTTGCATTTCCCTGACCATTGATAGATTGTCTCAAGGTGAGTTTATTAGCCATTTTATGTAAATTTGCCTTTTTACATCTTTTACCCATTTTTTTCCTGTTGGGTTTTCTTTCTCAGATTGATTTGGAGGAGTCCTATTTTATAATCTGAATCCTATTCTAAAAAATGTTTTTATATGTTAATACTTGAAAGAAAAAACTATAAAAAAAGTCAGTATGTCAAAAATTTGACGTCCATACTGTTTGGAGTTTTTGGGGTTTTTTTGAAATCCGCATCTGACAATGAGACCACATGAAACAACCACTTTGATGATGGGATTTTTAAAATGGCATTTACTAAAGTTTGTCTTTGGATATAGAGATAGACTGTAAAATTTCAGATAACATTAATGTTACATTTGTAAGTTTAAATTTTGTACACTCTTTGGTATGGATTGCCTTCACCTAACAGAAAGAAAAGCTTTGGTAAATAAAAAAATGCCAGAGAGGAGGACACATCACCAAATCACCCACTGTGGCTGTGCAGGTGCTTTGCTACTGAGTGATTTCAGATTCTGAAGATTGTTAATTGCTTAAATGCCTGTGATGGTTAATTCTATGTGTCAAATTGACTGGGCCATGGTGCTGAGATATTTGGTCAGATATTCTAGGTGTGTTCTGTGAGGGTGTTTTTGGACAAGATTAACATTTAAATCAGTGGACCTTGAGTAAAGCAGGTTCGCCTCCATAATGTGGATGGTACCCATCCAATCAGTTGAAAACCTTAACAGAACAAAGACTAACTTCCCCTGAGCAAGAAGGAATTCTGCCAGCATGTGCCCTTAGGACTTGAAGTGCAGCACTGACTTTTCCCTGGTCTCTTGCCTGCCAGCCCACCCTGCAGATATTGGACTTGCTGGCCTCTACAATCACAGGAGTCAACTCCATAAAATAAATCTCTCTCTCTTGATACTCATCCAACTTTTCCATTTCTCTGGAGAACCCTAACACAGTGCCCTTTAATACATGGTGACTTAAACAGCTTTCCCATTATCAGAGCACATCATGTAGTTCTTGTCACAACTGGCACGTTGGACTGAAACTATACTCATGTCTTCCATTTCTATTTGCAAATGAAGATCTTCGTTAATTGTCTGTAATTATTACTGATTTGAGCTCGTTAGAGTTGTAAAGATGGACGGCATCCCAAGAATTTATTAGGACATGGTAGAGGATTTACACTGTATCCAGGCTGTGATATGAGTTAACACATGCTGGGACCTGAGGTCAGGTTGACAAACAGGTATCTGTTTTCAGAGCTAATTTCTGATTGGTGATGATGGCCACTAGGAGGACTGAATTGAGAAAAATTCAGTGAGAGAAGGCTGTGATCTCGTTTTTACTTTAGGAGGCAGAGGAATACACATGCTTTGTATTTGTCATCTTTGGCTTGGGCCTTAGGCTAGTGAGATAAAAGAAATTCTTCTGGTTCACATGTGAGATAGCCTTACCTCTCCGGGGCCAGGAGTGCAGAAGTTCTAGTTAATATTAATCAGTCTGTCTCTGTCCGAATGTCCCTTGAGAATGTGCAATAACAATAAGGTCCTGGTCAAATATTTTACCATTGTAACCCAACTATTAGAAGAGATAATCACCTAATTTATTTTATTATGTCCCATTTATTGAATAATTATATCGAGATTACTATAACCCAGCAATATATTTGCTTTAAAATAAAAATACTGAGATTTTTTTGAATTTCTATATTTGCAATCTAATCTATGATACTTAGCAATGTATTGCATGATTATTATTTAAGGTATTCATGAATTTATGTCTTTAGGAAGATTGTAGGCTACTTGAGGACAAAACTGAGCCTTTGCTTCTTTTGTGTCCTCCTTAAGAGTTCAATAAATAGTGGCTGGATTGAACTGCTTCTAAGGGACCATGTAGTCTCAGGTCTTGAATACTCTGTTCGTAGCTGCAGGGAAAAAGGCCAGAGTGTTCTTGGCATCACCAAGAAGTGTATTAGAATGAAAATAGAAAGTATAATGTTACCCTAGAGGAAGAACATGTTCTGGTCACTGCACTTCTGGAAAGCTATAACTGACTGGGAAAGGGGCCAGAGATGGGCAGTTTTGGTTGATAAAGATGCTAGAATAGCTTCAATGAGAACAAACTAAAATGATCAGTATTATGGCTGCTTAGACGTCTTTGCTACCAGAGAAACATCTACAACAGGGTATAAAGAAAGAAGATTCTGTTAAATGGAATATCAAGACTCCAAGAGGAGGTCTTCCTTAAACTGGGTTCCTGAGAGATCCTTGGGTCTGACGGGCAAAGTGTCCCTGGGTCTGGCTTGGTCATGTAGTTTTATCCACAGATATAGTCAGCAGTGATCCTGAATGAATGAGGAGATCACTTCTGCCTTTAAAGACTCAGGATTGCAGTCACTGACTCTGGTTTTTTAAGATGGAAAAGACTTAGGTTGTCTCCAAATAATCAAGTCTATTTTGCTTCCCATCTGTGTTAGGGCCACCAGATGACTTTAAAGTTTTCCACCCAGATTCTTTTTAACCTACTCAGCTTGCTAAACCAGGTTTAATTCTGAAATGTACATGTGTCTAAACTCAATGTCTCCTCATCTGTTATTCCCACTGTAAGCATTCCCTGGGTCAATCACACCCATGTCAATGTTGATGTCATTTTTTTTTTTTTGAGGTACAATAAACTGCATATATTTAAAGTGTACAATTTGATATTTTTTTCTTATTAGTAATATATCTATGGCAATCCCAATCTCCCAATTTATCCCACCCCAACCCCCACCCCCGACTTTCCCCACTTGGTGTCCATATGTTTGTTCTCTACATCTGTGTCTCTATTTCTGCTTTGCAAACCCATTGATCTGTACCATTTTTCTATATTCCACATATATGTGTTAATATATGACATTTGTTTTTCTCTTTCTGACTCACTTCACTCTGTATGACAGTCTCTAGGTCCATCCATGTCTCTACAAATGTCTCAGTTTCACTGCTTTTTACAGCTGAGTAATATTCCATTGTATATGTGTACCACATCTTCTTTATCCTTTCATCTGTTAATGGACATTTAGGTTGCTTCCAAGACCTGGCTATTGTAAATAGTGCTGCAATGAACATTGCGGTACATGTGTCTTTTTGAATTATGGTTTTCTCTGGGTATATGCCTAGTAGTGGGATTGCTGGGTCACATGGTAATTCTATTTTTAGTTTTTCAAGGAACCTCCATACTGTTTTCCATAGTGGCTGTATCAATTTACATTTCCACCAACAGTGTGATACCATTTTTGATCCCAGGAAGTCATCCATGTCTTTCCCATGATATCACCTTGCCTTGACCTGCTTTGGTCCATTGGTGTCTTTGGTCACTCAATGTTGTCTTTACATTCAAGATAGAGAAATTAGCATTCTTTTCTTTGCAGACAGAAAGGGAAAGTAAGTTATGGATAAATCTATAAAATTGGGATTCATTTACCAAGTTTCTAAAGTTTAAGAACTAGGGTAGTAAAAATTATGTCCCTTTCATAGCAGGTAGCAGGCCCAAGGAATATTATTATCGCAGAGTTTATGAGCAGAAATATGGAGAGCCCACCAAAGAGTTAAGAAAGGATTAAGTTAAGAAAGTTAAGAAAGTTAGGAAAGGATTGATCCATTATTTCTCTAAAAGAAGTTTAACAATACCCAGTGTTTATAACATTAGAAAATGATTTTGTAGGACAACCAGGCTTATTCACTAAATGTAACTGTTGACATCAGGCGGAATAAACAATTACTTTAAAGGAGACATTTTTTTGCTGTTGTTTTTATGTTCATTACATTGTTGAAGCAGTGTGTTTCTTAGGTCTTTTTAATGTTTTCATCAGCGCATTCCAAAAGAAAAGCAATTAGCTCTACATCTTCATAGCTTCACCATAATAAAAATGATTCATATTTATTACATATGTATTGTGAGCTAAGTGCTTTATGGAGATTTTCTCATTTAATCCTAATAATCCTATGTAGTTGATAATATTGTTATATGCATTGTGCAGATGTGGAAACTGAGGCATGCAGAGGCTAAGGAACCTGCAAAAGTTCCCAGGGCAGAAAATGTCACTCCAGGATGTGAACTCTGCCCATCTGATTGCAGAGCATGTACATTTAGCCACTTAGTGATACTGTCTCTATGGCTTGCAGGTCCCTTTTCCTGATGTGTGCCTGCTGTAGATGCTGGCATCCATCTACTCCCCAGGCCTTACTTCAGGCCTAGCAGTACTGTCAATATCTAAACCCATCTTCTGATGGGATTATTCCTACTGGAACCAGAAGCCCAGAAAGTAAAGTTAATAAATCTCCTACTCATGCCCAGGAACTTAGTAGACAGAATGTGAAAGAGGCCAAAGCAGATTTAAAGTGATTGAAATGACAAAAGGTGAAGTGTGAATGAAGTGAATAAATTACAAAAGCATGGATGAATAGTATTACACAGGTGAAGCAAATTCAATATCAGTTCAATTTCTGACCACGTGCAGAGGGAAAACAAGGGCAAGGGAGCAGAAGAGTCAAGGATAATGAACAGCTTTATTACTTTTTTCATTGTGCGACTACATATGGGTTTTTGTTGCTATTTATTAACACGCAGAGGTTAAAATTTGCCTAAAATGCCAACCATAACATCATGGAAGTCTAAGTGCCACCCTGCAGTGGGGAAGGCAGTTTGATGTCAGATTATTAAAAAAAAAAAAATCCCAGCTTCTTTCCAGTATTGTCACATTCTGAGTTTATTTTAGAAATTAAGAATAAAGCCTTTTTAACAACCAGGCTGGGTCCTATTGGGTGCGTTAATTGCTTCTGTCTATAGGGGAGTCTCTTCTGGGTTATGTAAGGGGAAGGGATACTCAGATTCATACTAAGCTATCTCTTCTGTACAGGTATAAAATATTCACCTTTGAGCCATGTACAGAGACTTAGCAATCTAAGCGAATAGTACACTATTTTCCTGAAAGGTAATGACATTTAAACTTAGACCGACTTGGGTTTGAGCCTTGGGACCCCATTTTCAAGGTTTGTCTGTAGGCCACTTGTGTAGCTTCCTGACTATAAAATGGGAATAATCACTTCCTTGGAGGATTATAAATAACACAGTGTCTGGAAATGGATTGATACTGTACACAGTCGGCCCTCTGTGAATGATGGTAAATATAATCACATACAGTGTACGGTTCTGTGCCAAGCACGTAGAGGAACTTAGCGCATCTTGGTTGAATAAGTTCAGTAGTGCTAACAGTGGCCATTGCATCTGTGCTGTTGGTGCTGAGCGAGGGGGGGTAAGGCATGAACCAGACATTCAGGAGATTCTTGCTGAATAAGGCCAACTTCCATCGATTCTTAAATCATAATGTACAGGTAGCTATTTATTTGAAGTATTTCTAGAGCCAGACGTTGTGACAAGTGCCCTATCAATCTTTCAGGAGAGGGGTTGAATCAAGAAAACTGTAAATGGGTAACACAAACAGTATATAAGAAATACTGACAACTATATATTCTACTTATTCAACATGTAAGACTATTCTTCCCTTACACACACACCTGTATACACACATAGCTGCAGTAGTCTTTCTTGAATTTTTCTTCAAATATATGGACTTCTCTATCTTTTTTCATTTTCTTCCTTTTGATGGTAACAGGGGCACAGAGAAATGGGTCTCTACTACCAGAAAACCATCAGGGCCAGGGTAATATTCAATCACCTTTGCATCACAGGGAACACTGAGTACTGTCATGTCCTGGGGGAGGCGTGTCCTTGGGGCAGCTGCTGCATGGCTCCTGTTGATTGTTACCAGGAGGAAATTTGAGGCAAATACTGTGAGAGCTGCTTCTTCAGGAAAACTAGAAACCAGGGGCTTTATGTGAGATTTACCAAATTTTGAGATTATTATTAAGATGGATGAAAAAAAGCCGGTTTGCCAGGTGAGTGTGACCCCGTGGTTTGTGTGATCTCTCCTCTAGGTCTGGCATCTCTGAGGTACCCCATCGCCTTCATCAGCTGAGATTGATTCACCAGCCCTCAGGTTGGAATCTGAGGGACCCCACTGTCGGAACCTGTATTCTGAACGCAGTGGGCAGTGGGACAGACTAAATACTGGGGCTGAGGACTAGAAACTAGGCACTGTCCCGAGGGTGAGGCCACAGGTCAGTGCAAACTGAGCAGCAGTGGGGACAAAAGTTCCAGAGAGAGTCATTCAGGGCATGCCAGGAGTTTATAGCAGAAGCGGATACATGCGGGAGCAGACTGTGGGCAGAGAGCCTTGCAGTGGGAGAAGGGAGATGTCTGTCTCTAAGGTCTGTTCATGCTTGCTTAGCGGCAGGGCTCCAGAGGGAAAAGGGGATTGAGAGAAGTGAGACAGATGTGGACTAGAACCACGAGGTGGGGACTTGCTTCACATGTGGACTACGTGTGGTTTTAGAATGGATGGCACGATGTCGAGTTGCTTGGGTTATTGAATGAAGTCTCTCTCCTCACTCAACAATAAGAGCAGGCTGAGCCCTAAAGCCTAAAACAGGGACGAACCTGCAAGTTCGGGAAGGTCCTAGAACTAGCTACAACTCTGCCTGGAGTTCAGCTGTGAGCAGGGGATCTGGAAGGCCAATATGTCAAGCATGTGGGATGGCTCAAGAGGCCACTGATTTGTCTTTTCAGAGAGAGAAGAACATATTCAGGTGGAGAAGTTCTGGAACTGCGTCCACAATCTACTTTAGTGATGGTGAGTGCCCAGGGGGAGGGGACTGAAGGAACCATCCAGGGAAGAGTCCTCTCTGAAAATGACTCAAAAGTCCTTGGGCCTTTGACAAGCAATAGATGTTCCAACCGCTTTGTCGTTGATTCCCACCTGGCCTCATCCCGGCATGTAGACCTGCCAGGTGTGTCTGGTGAACTGATGGCACAGACCTGCCAGATATCTTTTTGTAAGAGAGACCAATAAGCTTCTTGAGAAAGAACTCATTCCACAGGGAGAGGAGCCAGACAAGACTAGGTTGACTCAGTAGGAGAATCTGAACGCTAGCAGAGAGGGAAAGATACAATACAGTGCCACTGGGAATTTGCATCTCATGGATTCGTACTGGCCCAGGGCTCACAGGAGTCATGTAGGAGTCCCATGGAAAGCCGATGTATTTAAAAAACCAACAAACCTCTACAATGGTTTCCCCAAACATTCTGGCCACAAATAACACTGTTGAGAATGCTCCCAGCAGAGGAAGATGCTGGCAAGGGGACTCGTTCCCATCTTGTGACAAACGCTGGTGAAGCTTTCCCACACTGAAGCCCTAACCTGTTGGCAGCAGTGTCTGGAGGCAGACCCAGTGTCTTGGGGCGCAGGCAGGCAGAGCATCAGAAGACACTGTTGACTGCACAGCTGAGCAGAATTTTCCTGACCACACTCTGCAGACACTCAGAAATATTCAGGAGACGAGAAGGACTTGGAGGAGAATCTGGGGTCCTGCTTGAGTAAGGAACATAAACTGTTTCTATGAACGTGACCCTCTCCCTGTGTGCTTACAATTTGCTAAGGCTTAGTACAAACTTGTGTTCCATTTTTAAGTCAGAACACGAATCGCCTGTGCTTTTCCACTATCAGTTAAGTGTAGTCAGTAGATCCTTGTTACCTGTGAAAAGACCTGAGCGATTCTGACAGTGTTAGGCAACATCTCAAAATGTAGTGAGTGTCCTGAGGTTTCTTGACCATTGAATACTGTTTCCAAGAAGCCACTCTGGCGTCTGACAATCTTTATTACCTGGGAAATAATCTGTTTTATTTAAAGACACGGATAGATAGATACACGTGGGGACACGTAAACATACACACACAGAGATGCAGAAAAACAAATATGTAGAAAGAGAAGTAAGTATATAGAACTGCTGGTTATGAAATTCATTGTATGAGACATCAGTTCACATTTATTTTCCTGATGATCTTTATTTGAAAGGGGCCTCTGCAGGACCAGAGATGGAAAGGAAAAGGTGTAGAAAATGAAACAATTGTTTCTTCTTCCACTTTTAAGAATATACCTGAAATTAAGTGGCTTGTTAAAAGGCTCATGTCAGAAAAACATGCTGGCTTTATATGAAAAACATGAAAACACTGCATATGAAGCATATTAATTTTTTTTCAGTAAACCTTTTCTAGAATAGAATTTAGATCACAAAAAGAGCCAAAAAAGGAATGGTAATGCACTGTTAGGTAATTACATTGTAAATCGTTGCACCATATATAGGGTCTCTTTGGCAGACACTGGCTGTCCTGTGTTTTTCGTTGCAAGCAGCTTACATCGGTACTGACATCTTCCAGATGTTAGTAGCTTTGATTTTTTTTCCCCCTTGTTGCAAACGAGTTGGCATGGAAACAACTCTTTGCTGGCAACATGACATATGATTCAAGGCAAAATGCATTTTAACACAGATGAATAGTTCAGGAATCTGCCTTTAACAAAAGTCATTTTGGGAGCTGTTTTGAATTTGTTGGTGTTTTGTGACAACTTTTTCAACAAAGATGGGAGAAATGAAAGCTTTCTGTGTTACGCAACGTAGCCATTGCTAAAATGTGATTTGGCTGTCTCACTGAATAAAAGCTTCAAGGTTAGAAATGGACTTTACGTGTAAGGAACCTAAACAAGAAATCTTGCTCACTGGAAATTACCCACATATTTTAAAGAACGAACCCTCTAAAACAAACCAAGTATGGGGCTGGTAGTCTGCGTGTCTGGACTAAGAACTAGAGCTGTGATTATTTCAGATGGTTTGGATTTTTTCCCTTAAGAGGATGTGGGGAGATGAAGAAAAACAGATTCTCTTCACTTTGCCTTGCTAGCTAGCACTGTTCACCCACTCTGCAATCTCGCCACCAGAAAGACTAGGAGCACAGACTGTTCTTCCAGATACCCGGGTGGAGCTCCTTCTGCTTGCCCCAGATATCGGAGACTTTAAGTGCTTGTCCATTTCCTGTTTTTTCCTCCTTTGGAGCACAGGGAAGCAATGCACCTCTCCCTGTACTTGCAGGAAAGTGGGCTACGTGACTGGTTTGGGTCAGGGACCGGGAGGGGAAATGATAGATGCTACTTCTAGGCTCAGGTGATTAATTGTGCAAAACCCTTCTGCACCCTCCTGCTCCATTTTGGTGATAGTTCCAGATGGTGCAGCTACAAACCACTGAAGCCTCCTTTAGTCTGGGCCCCAAAGACTATGTTAAACAGAGTCTTCAAAGACTACCCAGGAGGGACATGAAGCTGTGTGTGAGAAAGCAACTTTCTTTGTGTTTGTGAAGGCACTGAGATTTCGAAATTGTTCATCACCGTCGCATAACTTAGAGGCTATTTGAGTTATAACATATCTTAGAGATACTAGATTGTGATTCCCAGGGGCAGAAGCCGTGTCAAATACATCTTTGCAGCCCCAGGGTCTTGGTCAGGGTTTGCTGCATAGTTGAAGGAAGGAATGACTAAAATATAACCGCAATAGTTATGTTTATGTTTTTCTTATTGCAATATAATTTGTGTCACTTTGCTGAGTCTTTTCTAAATGCAAAGTACTACTTTCTAGGCTAACAAAATGCCTAAGATGCTGCCTCTTCTCCCCCAGGCTTACCATTTTATCTCATTTACATTTCTTTCTTTCTTTCATTTTTTTTCTTTTTTCTTCAGGTCTTTATTGGAGTATAATTGCTTTACAATGTTGTGTCAGTTTCTTCTGTACAACAAAGTGAATCAGCTGTATTTATACATATATCCCCATATCCCCTCCCCCTTGAGCCTCCCTCCCACCCTCCCTATCCCACCCCTCTAGGTCATCACCAATCATCAAGTTGATATCCCTGTGCTATGCAGCAGCTTCCCACTAGCTATTTTACATTTGGTAGTGTATATAAGTCAATGCTACTCTCTCACTTCATCCCAGCCTCCCCTTCCCTCCGGTGTCCTCAAGTCTGTTCTCTACATCTGCATCTTTATTCTTGCCCTGCCACTGGGTTCATCAGTACCATTTTTTAAGATTCCATGTATATTACATATACATGTTAAATGACGACTTCTAGGGAACTTGTTTCTTTAATAACATAGCAAATTTTTTATTGCATATACATGGCCTCTTTACAAAGTCAGTTTGCCCTAAACAATTATAATAATGTAGTTATTATTGTGTGTGATATATTAGCATTTAATACTCTTTAAAATATGGCTATAGTCTCAATAAACCATATTATATATGACCATGTAGTTCATACACTGTGTATAATCTCTGATCCTGAAAAGAGCCACATGAGGCAGGGAAGCATAATTCAGCTACAACCCCAAGATTTGGAGTCAGAATACATGAGTTGGAACACCTGTCATGGTACTTCTTCGCCGTATCACCCTGGACAAATCATTTTACCTCTCTGAAACTCAGATTTATCATTTGGAGTTAATAATACAGTTGTCCTGAGGATTAAACGAGTTTGTAAATTTTAAAGAGTTTAGAAAAGCATTTCATTCATAGTAAGTGCTTACTCTATTCTGGCCATTACTATTACTTCACAAATGAAGGGGTGAAGATCACAAAAGTAAACTATCTTCCCAAAGATCCCACAACCAGAGACAACCTCAGGTTTCAATGACACCAAAGTCCTTGCCATTGTCACTACAATGCCTCTCTTCTCTGGAGGCACACTGGTTCCAGACAGGTGGTGCATTCAAATTGTGCCTGGTTAGACAAAAACTGACTGTGTGCACTTTTCTCATCTGCTGCATCTATTTTCTCATATGCAAAAATAAAATGATGCAAAAGTTCATTAGACTATTATCAACATTTAAACATTTTCTGCAGTCAGGGATCAGTAAGCACAGAGGCAGTATATGTAGTAGAAACACTTTGGTATCTGATACTGAACCTCAATTTCCTCATCTGGAAGATGGTAACAATAACCCAGGCAGGATTCTTGTGAGGATTGAGACTAATGCTTGCACACCGTAGGTGCCATATAAGTGACAGCCATCATCATCATTACTGACATCAGTGCCGGTTAGTCTAGAGCAGTTCTCAGTTCACTCGTAGGGAAAAGTGGAGCTTTCCATGTGCCTGAGGCCACACCTCAGTGAGCTACTGCTTAGCCTGTTTATTTATGAAAGTTCTTTGTCCCATTTAGTGGCTGAATCATGGCCTTAGGGCAACTACAGTGCTGCTTCTCAGTGTTAATTTCAGAGCAATGCAGCAAACTGATGGAGCAGGCGGCTCAGGCCACCAGCTGTACAGAGTGATTCCCTCTGCCCTCTGACTGTGAGCTCAGCACCCAGAATTCACATGAGGAGAGAGAGCGTGAGGGGGCCGGTCCTCTGCTCCGTGCTTGAGAGATGTGTTTCCTGCCACGTAAGGGGGGAAACTGTTGTGAGTGATTGGAGTCCACATTGCTAAGGCAAAGCAGAAAATGATTTCTTATTAGTAGTAGTTGTCCCATTAATAATAACAATAGCCACGAAGTAACAAAACAGTCTCTGTCTTTGAAATATAGGAGAAAAATTATTGGCCCAGAAAGACATTATCAGTTGGAATGTTCCATATTTGCTTGATTTACCATCTTCAAGCAGTTCGAAGAGCTTTGCCCAATAAACTTAGAAGCCTAAAATGTCCTGCTCTTGCACTGAAGCATCTTTTACATACTTGTTTCCATAACTTGGAACACTCTTGCTGCAGAAATAAGAAATCAGAATAGACCCAATTTATTTTACTGATATTTGAAGGTAATTTTTCCCTTAATGAATGCATCTGTTTGGATGATAAATTGTCCATTAGACAATGCTCAAGTGTTTTTATGCTCTCTGTTTTGATTATGGAGCTTTTAATGTAGTGTTGCATCCACTCTTTGAATTTTTTCTGCAATTCAGTCATCCACAAAAGAGAATAGACTGGAGAAAACGCCAGACTGACTTTTCTTCCTTAAGTATTTTAATTTATTAAATAAATGACCTAATAGATGGCATCAAGATGTATTTCTCTGCTTTAGGCTGACCTTATTGAGAGTTAATCAGTCTGGTAATGCTAATTAGGTGTCAGCATCAGTGTCCTGTGTATGCAAGGGGATAATGGCTCCAGCGCACAGCACACTCCACGTCCAAGACTGGACTCTTGTTTCTTGTGCCCAAAACAATCACAGAAATTTCTGAGTGTGTTCCACTTTTCAAAGGGGTGCTGTGTGCTTCCTTTTAGACTCATGAGGGAGTATGTTCAATGTAGTGTGAGCAGGGGATGCACACAATGTTTGCCATTAGTTACACAGTTGCTGTTTCTGTCATGTTGTTAATGGGAATTATGCATCTAAATTTCACTGTAGGGCTTCCTAGGTGGTGCAGTGGTTGAGAATCCACCTGCCAATGCAGGGAACATGGGTTTGATCCCTGCTCCAGGAAGATCCCACGTGCCGCAGAGCAACCAAGCCCGTGCGCCACAGCTATTGAGCCTGTGAGCCACAACTATTGAGCCCATGTGCTGCAACTACTGAAGCCCACACGCCTAGAGCCTGTGCTCTGCAACAAGAGAAGCCACGGCAATGAGGAGCCTGCGCACCACAACGAAGAGTAGCCACCACTCACCGCAACTGAAAAGAAAGCCCACACACAGCAAAAAAAAGACCCAACACAGCCAATAAAATAAATAATAAATAAATAAAGTTAAAAAAAGAATTTCCCTGTAGCAGTAGTTCACAGTGGGCACTAGGAGGATATAAAAATGCATGAGAGAATTTAAATAATGAATAGTATGGTATTTTAGTTTGGTCGAATTTTAAACTACCTTTGCAAATGAACACATCTTTATCTTACATAAACACTATATATTGAGGCTTCCTGTCAAAATTGGTATATGTATTTTATTTCAATGTGGACTTGGCTTCCGGTGCTAGGAAACAGTATTTGACAGTGATGCCCAGTTTCGTTAGATCTTCTTGGAGAAAACTACATAACGATATTAAGTTGTTTTGACAAGTAGCTTTGCATTTCCAGAATGTTTATTCCATGCTATCACTTAGCACTCTGACCTACTAGAGGAATAATCTTCATGACACTAACTTGCGTAAATAAAGGCCAAAAAAAACCCCCCAAAAAACCCTGCAAACAACTTTCCCTTGCATCCTGTGCTGTGTATTACTGAAATTCAATGCACTTCTTGAACAGAAATTAATAAAATCATGGGTATATATTGTAGTTTTTTCATTTTTAAGTAATTGCTTTATATACCATATAAAGCTGTAGGATCCTCTCTCCCTCTTCCCCTCAAGAAACCACTTCCTACTAAACTTTACATTAAAAAAAAAAAATAAAACATGAAATGGAGCTTCTTAAGTAGAAGTGGGCATGGAAAGATAGAAGAATCCCTTAGACACCTCCTTAAGGCTACCAGCTACCATGTAGGGTCCCTGGGGGCACAGTCACAGAATCTTAGGGCTTCCAGGAGCAGAGTTCAAAAACCACAATTTAAAATGATCATATGTTGGAATAACATTTTAACAATTCTTCCACACTATAAGGGACAACAGCTGGTAAAACTGACCTTTTGGATATACTAAGGTTAACAATAAATAATTCAGTCCTTTCTTTACCGCCAAGGACACTCATTTCCCAATCAAGTTGTTGGTGGGAATATCCTCTACAATGTGATAGACAATAAAGAACACTCTTTCCTCAATAGGTTGGCCAAGAAATGTTCTGAGCGTTGAGGGTCAAGGGCATCTGTTCTGTGTCACTGCTGCCACTGCCCATGGGCACCAATTAGGGCAGTGTAACCCTAAGAGTAACCCACTAAACTTAGTCCAGAAAGGGCAGAGATCTCATCTTCATCTTCCTTGCAGCCTGGTACCAAGCATAGCAACTTGCTGAATTTTCTGAGGTCCGATCTCTGGCTTATAACCTTTCCTAATCACGTTCCTGTTGTTTTTCCATTGGATTATGAATAGTCCTCATTTTCTTAGGTGATCTTCATTGGTACTTCGACACGTATAGCTTTTTTGTTTCCATTTAATGTTGAAATGTGTTGAAATTCCAGGAGTGGGACTTAATAGGATTGGTTGGAAAAAAGTTTCCTTCATTTTTATTTTTTATGGTTCATAAATAATAATTCATTCAATCAGCGGGGACTCCTGCTGATGTATTATGGTTGCAGCGGGTGTCTTCAGAATGGTTCCCGTAAGGAGGTCCAGCATAAAAAATCTGCAAGATAAGTAGCATTTTCCTTCTGTGCAAGGCATGCTGCCTTTGTGACACAATGAGGTCTTAGTCAAGGTCCCTGTCTTCCAGGAGTTTATAATCTCTTTAGGCAGATAAAACAGATGTATAAATTATGACTAACAGTCCAGGTAACATGTAAGGTATTACAAATTAATGATACAGAAAGTGAATTGGAGGAATTCGAACATAACAATGCCATTTCACTTGGTACCTAAAGCTTCATGTTCACTGAGGAACTTAGGCAACTGTGCCTGATAAAGATGCTAAGCAAAGAGAAACTGAATTCTACTTTGGAGTAGAGACATCAGGAAGAAAAAAATAATATATATATATATATATATATATATATATATATAATTTTTTGCCTACTGCTAAATCTCTAACACCTAGTAGAGTGCCTAACACATAGTAGATGCTTCTTAATGTTCAATGAAAGAATAAATGAATAAAATGCTATGGTACTGAAATCTGTTATCTGTCCTTGCGACCTCTAGGTGGGAATGAGTAAATTTCAAATGATATCTACTTTGATAGACAGCTAGGAAGTGTTAGCTCATATTCAATATTGATTGATTAGCAACGACAATTCAAGGATAAAGAAGGAAGTGTCTTAAAGTCAAAAGGTAGAAAGAGTTTATTCAGGAATATAAGTTATCACAAAATTATAAACTACATTCCGTATTTGTGCTTTAGGAGTGCAGATTCTCATGCAGTCTGGTTTTGAAGTAGAGAAAAGGTTATGGAAGTTCATAAAAGCCTCCTCCAATCCTAATTCTGTTTTTACAAAACTCTCTGAACTTGCAGAAACAGAGGAAAATTATTCTCATGTGTGTTTTAACTTGAGTAAATGTATTTCATTTGGGATGTGGCCTTAATGAGGAACAGAGTCAAGGAAGACAAGAAGAAAGAAGGATGAGTGTTCGCATGGGAGCGTGAGGTGAGTACCTGGCTGAGTTTTCTGATCTGCTTCCATATGTGGCAGATACACAAGTGTGTATATTGTGCTAAGAATTACTGTTTTCAGGCTTACAGTTTATCAACTGCCATTATGAGGAGCTCTTACGATTCCAAAAGTATATTCAAACCACAGTAGTTAGCCTTAGAGGCAACTGAGTAAACAGATGCATTAGTATATATACGCGAACACCTGTAACTAGTATACAGCATATCATATATGTATTTAAGCATTTCTTGTTTCCATAACCAGATCATTTGTGCCTTGAAGTCAGTAAATTTCATATTTATTTATTCAACAAATATTTGCTGAGCATCTACCATGGGACCACTAAGCACTGTGGCTAAATAATACATGTCAAATGTGGCCCCCATCCTCATGGCGCATTCAGCCCGAGTGAAGCCTAGCAAAGGAGCTTTTGCATAAAGTGGCTCACCATGTTAAGTGGTGTACTATGGGCAACATGGGTTACCTTAGCGACACACTGAGGGAGCATCTAATCTGTATGTAGATTAGGGAACCTACCAAGAGGAAAGTAGCGTATATAAACTGAGGCTGGAAAGATGAGAAGGAGTTGGCCAGACTGATACAAACTGTCCAGTCCTTTACAACTCCTTATGGCACCCAGCATGGCATTATACATAGACTGGATGTCAAGTGATTTTATTTTATTATGTTTTTTATTTTTGAGAGCTTGCCATAGATCCAGCTTTGCACTAGACATTGGAAGAGCGTCAAGGGAACATGACTTCATCTCTGTAATTAAGGATTCTACAAATTAGTTGGAGAAGAAAAGTACATACGTTGTTCTCTAATTGTTTTATACACACTAGGATATAATCAATAGCTGCACGTATAGTAGAGATAGGGAGCCCTGTGCCACATGAGGAAAATGAGAGAGTAAAATAGGGGTGAAGTGAAAAAGTGGATATGGGAGAAATCGTGGGGGAAAGAGACCTGAGCTGAACTACGGGAGAGGTAGAATTGGTGGTGTAGGGCTTGGTGTTGGCAATGAATTTGGCCATGGAAGGGAATGGTCAGGGAAGAGAGTGAAGGTTCAGTTTAGCAGAAGGTATGTGTTGAGCCGGTTTGGACTGGATTTTATAGACCATGGTGCCCAGTTATAGGTTCCTGAGTAGGAGAATGGCAAAGACGTCTTAATAAGTTGCCAATAAGACAAATCATCCTTTCTCCTCAACCCACAGCCTTATCTCAATACCTTTTTCCTCTTGAAGGGTATTTTGATTGATTGACATTTTGCACAACAGTGGACTTTCAGGGGGCCTCTGAAGGTAAGCTGTTAATTGCCTGCTAAAAGGAAAATAAAAGAGAGAGAGAGAGAGAGAGAGATCTTAGAAGATAAACGCTGGCTGTCCTTGCCATGAAGGGAGACGAGGGAGTTAGAAACTCTGCCTTGCTGTAGTTACTGTAATGTTCTCTCCAAGTCCGCACACGGCCTGCCACCACCACCTTTCTAGTCCTTATAGTCTTCTATAGTAGTGAGTTCAAGTCACATATTCATACCCCAACACATTATCCTGTCTCATTATCACTGTCACTAAAAAAGATACATAAAATTTTGAAAGAATGAGGATGAGGCCAGAGGAAGGAGCCCAAAGATGCTGGTCAATAAACACTGAGAAGCCAAAGGAAGTGAGGGGGCAGAATTTAAAATTAATCCCTATTTATAATAAGTTAGATGCTTTAGATTCTAAAATAAATATGGTATTCAGTGTTTTTGAACGACCTCAGTCATCTAAGGAAAACAGGTCAATCAACGTGCTGTTCCCTTTAACCTGCCACAGGGTCTTAACCATGCACAGTGCCTTCTGCCTAGAATGCTTCTCAAACTCTCACCCACCCTGTCTTTTGCCTGGCCTTCTCCTATTCAAGCTTCACTTTTCAACTTAAATATAACTTCCCCAGAGAGACCTTCCATGACTCCTTTAGATTCCTTTCATTATTCTCTTTTGTGCAACTGATCTTTCAGATCGAAATGTGTATTTTACATTGAATGTCTCTGATTTCTGCTGCACTGTAAACTCCATACAGACAGAGAGCATTTTTGTTTTGTCCGCCACTGTATCTTTGGAGCCAATACCATGCCTGGCACAGAAGAGGTCCCAACCAAGTGTTATTCCATGTGTACATCCATGCAGCTGCTGCGCCTACGTGTGGTGAGTCTGGGGAGAGACGTGATGGGGCGTTGCCGTAGTTTGTGAGCCAGCCAGTCAATGGACAATGATTAAAAGAATTTTCTGCAGTTGTCAGAAAGCATGGGTTTGTATTGTATCAGCATTCTGAATCCTGAGAGCAGGGCCCAGGAAAGCTATCTGGACCATATTTCAGGGTTGTTTTCTTCCCAGCATGAATCCCAAGATAGGATTCTCATTTCCTAGATTCTAATCGTTTTAATGTTTGTACAAGTTCTTGTTTTTTTTTTCTCTAGTAATACCGTAACATATGACAAGTTGGAAAATACTCTGAATTAAGCAATCCAAATTTGGACAATTCCCAAATTACCAACCAAGGTAAATCAAGGAGGGTTTTATTACCAATTAATGAGTCTTTGCTTTTACAGTCTCTTCCAACAGAAAAGGAAAAAGTGATCCTGATGGGGGTTTCTGCCATAGATCAAGTCAAGATATGAGAGCTATTAACTTGCTTGTGTGGAGCCCTAGGATTCGTGTTTAGAGGATTCCTCCTCACACCGTTGTCATGGCTTCTCGTTTTCAGCAGACATCACACACCACTCATCACTCACTCGCCGTGTCAGAACCTTATCAGCATCCTGAGCTGTGGCTGCCTCTAGTGGATGGAGCGTTTCCCAGCTTACCTCAAAGAACATCAATCATTCTTCATTCTTAGTGTTCAAACTTGCTCATCAGTTAGTAACAACACTTCCTGCAGCCTCGAAAATTATTTCTGAATAAACACAGGGCCGAGAACAGCTGAAATGATTGACAGCTTATAACTCCTCCAGTGCTTTATGTTTTGAAACCAGTGTGTATGCAGATGTCTCCTCATTACCAACGTTTGGATGTCACTTAGTGTAGCTGCTACTGAGAGAGAAACCGCATGGGTTAGATTGTCAAGCGTCTTAATGGGGCTTTTGTGCCTGTAGCAGACATTCTAGAGAGGTCTGAACCAGAGTTGAGATTTGAGTAGGAGAAGAGCTATCACTTGCAGATCAGGGGCTCACACAATTGCAATGTGGGGAAATTTTGTTTTCAGCAATTCTCTCCCTTTCTTTGCATTTTCTTTACAGACACCCGCAATCAAAGCAAGACTTCCCACTGAGATATATGTATAAGCACTCGGAAATAAACAGATGTCTTTCTCCCACCAAGGATTAATCACGGCCACCAGACTCCAATCCCCAGTTTTGGACTTAGATCTACTTGAGCAGAAATGGAAGTGGGAATAGGTGAGGATGAAGGTAGGAAGTTAGGAGGAGAGAGGGTAATGGATTAATCAAATAAGCTATTTCCTGATAATGGGTAAGATCTGATCATGAGTTTTCTTTCCAGGCATCTGATGACTTAATATGGTGAAAGTGCCTTTCCTGGAGGGGCATTAAGAATGTTGTGGCTGGCAAGGGGGAAGGTCGCTGGAAGAGGGATGGATTGGGAGTTTGGGACTAGCAGATGCAAACTGGTATACATAGAATGGATAAACAACAAGGTCCTACTGTATAGCACAGGGAACTCTATTCAGTATCCTGTGATAAAACATAACGGAAAAGAATATGAAAAAGAATGTATATATACATATATAGTGTGTGTATGTGTATAACTGAATCAATTTGCTGTACACAGAAATTAACACAACTTCATAAATCTATAAAAAAGAATTTTGTGACTGGTTTCAAGGGAATATGTATTTTTAATTTTTTAAATTGAAGTATAGTTGCTGTACAATATTTTATGTTACAGGTGTACAATAGAGTGATTCACAATTTTTAAAACTTACACTCCATTTATAGTTATTGTAAAATATTGGCAGTATTCTCCATGATTTACAGTATATCCTTGTAGCTTATTTCATACCTAATACTTTGAAGGGGATATTTTTAGGACAGGATGGGCTTTGAGGGTCCTCCAGTCACTTGATGGAGGTGTCAGTCTTCTCTGCCTATGAAGGCCAGCTGCCATATTTGCATAATTTGGAAAGGCAATGATGACTGCCAACTGCTTTTAACTGGTCCTGCGTTGGATTTCATCAGATTCTGCCACTGCCTAAGGAGTATATTCAGGATTCACTTGGCAGTGGCAGCAAGCCTATTGGGATGGAAGAGTGATCACAGAGCTCAACAATGCATAACTAACAGTCAAGCTCACAGCTCAAGTTCGGGGAGATTTCATCCATTATCAATTATCTTCAGCACTAAGAGAAAGCTTGGGGCCTAATAACCACTTGTATGGACTTGTATGGTATGATTTTCAGGGCAATGAAATCAGTAAGGCTACCAGGTTCACATACAACAGCCCCCACTAGAATTTTAAGTCTCGGAGAACTAGGACTATGTTCTGTTTACCTTTGCATTGCAAGAAAATAGCACAGTGCTGGGAGTAATGGTAAATGATAAACAGTGATTGAATGAACAACAAGGTTTTTTTTTCACTCTCTTTGATTCTCATCATCCCACCCTCCTCCTTTCTTTCATTTGCAACTTTTTGCTCTACCCCTACTCCCAATGCATGCACTCACATTAAGTGCCAACAAACTTTGAGTGGCACAGTTTCAGATTTAGCAGATATTCACGACTGAATGAAATCCAAAGATTCTCTCAACTGACAGCACAGTGAATTGAGTAGGTGCCTTCTTATGGCTACTTGAGACAGGAGCAAGGATAAAGACAAAACAGGAACAGCAAGGAACAGAGAACAGAGTACTCATGGAAAATACCAGGGCCATCACTTATAGGGTCTTGCACTTTGAGTAACGGGGTGCATCCAGAAGGTCAACCCGCTGTAGGTGTTACAGTTTTAGTTTTTGCATCCAAATAAGATGGTTCTACAGCTCTTACATCAAAAAGGTGATTTGTTCATTCACTCATTTATTTCAAAGTATTAAAATCTTTCTAAATGCTAGGCACCATCTTAGGCATTAATAATATGAAATGAACAAAGTAAGACTCCTGTGTATGTGTTGCCCATCATCTTGGAGAGTCATATAGGCAGTGCTTTCACAAACAATGCCCCAGGGGGGAAAGGTGTTGCTATCATATTTATTTTTTGACTTCATATTCTTGCGGGACAAACACTGAGCCAAGACCAAGCCTCCTTACTCATCAGTTTGGGTGGCATGGCTGTGGAATCTTCTATTTGTATGGTTAAGAACACGCATCTTCGAAGACAGTATGTAAATTGAGAACGTGGGTGCATCCTATTAGTGAGTAGATAGCAAGTGGAGCAAACCTGCTTTTCCAAAATCGAGAGTGAAAACATCCCCAAACTTAATTTGGGTCAGTTTGGGTGAGTTCATGAGATTAGATAAACCACAGAATGGAAGACTCAGCAAGAGATCACAGGGACAAAAAACAAAAGACGATATCCACTAGGGACAAAAACAAAGAATATATAAAGTGAAATGAAAAGAAACAAGTCCCTAGACATAAAAAGTGAGCCTCACCGCTAACACTTGACGTATCTGACAGGACCATATCAACAAGCTGTGCTGTATTTTCTGTTGGCTCTTCCTGGTCTATTTTTCTCTCTAGACATCTTTCTTTAAAAAGAAAATCCAGATTTCCAGCGTTGGGCAGAGCGTTGGGAAGAAATGACAGGAGGCAGGTCCTGTCAAGGAAAGACGTTCTCTCTGGAAGGAAGTGAGGGGCCAGAAGGGAAGGCTGGCTGCTGTAGGCAGGCTTCCTCGTCGCCCCTCCATGTGTCTTTTCCCTCCCACTCCTGTGGGCACTTTCTTTCTTGGCTCAGTGAGGATTTAGGAAAGTCACGACAAAAATCCTGTCACGTGCTGGAAAAGGAGAAAAAGTTTCAGATCTCTGCCTTTTCACAAATGGAGAGTTTCTTGGAAACTGATGTGCAATTTGAGATAGGAGTTTTGCCTTGTTAAAGTTAACTCTAACATTCTCTCTAAGTTCCCACACGCCCTGCTTCACCCACCTTAACAAACAAAAACAACCTCCCACCCCCCACCCCCGCCCCCGACACACACACAGGAGATCTAACTTAGTTGGCATCCAGCATCACGCATCCCAGGGCTACCTCTAAGGAATGTTGATTTATCTTGGACTGGCTTGAAACATTTCCCCTCTGATCTTCCATTGGCAACGTTTTTCTCCAATGTTTCCTCACTGCCTCCCTCGGCTCCCATTAATTAACTGCTCCTCACTCTGTGACTAGATGTGAGTCCTTGTGTTTGGCTGTGAAGAGGATTATGACATTTTGCAAACACACACACATGACCAGGGAGAATATCTTGAGTAACACACGGGCAAAGGAGGTTAACTCAGAAAACCCATTTTTAAAAACCTGTTGAAGCAAGTAACCTAAAAAGAAAAGAGGGGAAAACAGACTGATGATTTGGTGACATTTACTTATTCCCGACATGATATTTGAAAAGGCAAATACAGAAACTGGCACTTGCTATTTAATTGAGGTTCAGGTATTTCAAAGCTCGCTTATCTCCCCAGCCCGTCTGGTGTTTCCATGGTGTTCCTTTTCCGCTTCTATTAGTCTGGAACGTGGGTAGCAAGTTGATGAACATTTTTAATGAGTAAATCCTTTTCTACACCACATTTTATAGATGATTAAATCTGATTTATAGGGCAGGTTTCAGAGACAGTGAAAGAAGGAAAAAAGAAATGCAAAGGGGAGGGGCCCAGAGCTCTGAATGAGTCTGAGTGGGCTCTGTTTTGTTTGTATAACCTTCTCAGCAGGCATTTTGTAGGGTTTGCAGTGAGGTTTCTGATGCAGAATGAGACTCCATGAAGGCTTTGCCATAGGTTTTTGATTTAGTTTGGTTTGGTTTTTAGGCAAAGAAGTTCTCTAGTCCAAGAAACAGAGCCTGGTCTTCATTCACTGCTCCTCACTGTTACTCTGAGTTATGCTGGACTAAAAACCATGCATAAAAAGCCTTAGAGTGCACCATTAAAGAACTTGCCCTTTCAACATATATTTGTTAAGCGTCTTCTATGTAACAAACACCATTGTAAATGCTGGAGATACAGTGATCAGCAACGCAGGCAGTTCGGACTCATTGCTTGTGACATGAAATATATTCAGTGGAAGAAAACGTGAAGGAGTTTAATGCTCATAAGGAAAGTGAGACCAGAGATGGAAAGTGGATTGGCCAGCATCACAGAGCTGGCTTATCACCGGTGGAGTTGGGTCTAAAGTTCAGGTCTCCCGACTTCCAGGGCAAACAAACACTATTCCTCTTAGTCATTTGTGGAATACATTAAAAGCAACACAACCAGCAGCAGCTTATGTGTTGAAGTGGCTTGCATAGTGCTAGGTAACTATATCAATTGATCCTGAAACACTGTGTCAAGTAGTTAAGTTCAATCTCATTTTGAATGCCCATGTATGTTTCTAACAGCTCCTCTATCCCTTTATCTGTTTGTATTCATTAATGGACTGAAAAATTGGGGGTTGGTTTGAGTATGGATCCTGAAATATTTGGTACTGCCGAAGTATAATCACATATAAGATGTTATCAATCACCATTCCCTATCCTAAACTCACCTCTGAAGGAATGTGTTCAAATAGATTTTTAAAAGCCAAGATCATGTACGTCAGCAATCACCATCGTCATCATCAAGAGATTACTGAGCGATACCTGTGTCAGATACCTTATATAAAAATTAAAAAAATAATTAGTCCTCTGAAATGAGGCTTCAATGGCACACTGCCAGACCCTGCTCTAGTGCTTAACTGAGATTAAGATGTCAAGAAGCATATATGTCTATGGGTAGCCTGTTGGCATCTTATTTTTCCTTTGAATTTTTTTTGGCTTAGAATAATAGTATAAAGTTATATCTAATTTGCACATAACAGAAAATGTATCATTTAGAAAACGAAAGCTCTATCCCCAGAGAGAACTCACACTATGATATATACTCCTCTAAATTTCCTGTATGTATACTGACATGGGAACACATGTGTGTGCTGCAATATTTCAGTCACTTAATCTTGTAGTTTGGTTGTCTGTGCAATTCCAGATGTATAAACCTACACCTAGAGTTTTGAACAGCTATATAGTATTTGCTGTATGGCTGAACAATATTTTATTTAACCAATTTATATGTAACTAACATTGGGTCATCAACAGTTACTCCCTATCAAAATGAGTGCTACAAAGTTCATTTTTGCATATATTTACTTGTGAACTGTACTCATTAGCCCAGAATTCTCTGTTTTGCTTTTACATATAAAAGTCAAAGCACAGGCTCTGATACACACACACACATACACACACACACACAATGTATTATATTAACATAACCAATATATTATAGTATATATAATTTAGTAATAATATAATTATATATTTATATTTTAAAATACTATATTAACATATTTATTATTAATATATATTAATACATATTCTATGTATGTATACATACATTTCTTCCCATAGTCGAAGAGCTATCCCGTTTGACTTTGAAGGTAGTTAGCAAACCCAGAGAAATACCCAAATTATCTACTGATTTCCTCAACAAATTATGCAATTATAAAATTAAAAAGAATACATTTTGGATCACCTGGCTGGGCTATGTTATTTAAAGCTAGGTAGGTGAGGTGGTGGCTCTTAGCAAAACTGATTTAAAATGTGCTGCAGATTAAAAAAAAATCTTCATAAATCAAGCTGCTATTACTCTAAGTCAATTAAACAAATCTCCCTCAAGGAAAAACGTAAGGACCCAAATTCCTTCATTAGAAGGATGTTATTAAAATGTCTCTGTGGTTTATTGATTTCTTAAGTTCTGCTCCTTTAAGAATATGGGGATTGCAGAGCTGAGCCTGATACCAAATCCACATCATAATTGTATTTGAGGACAATAAAAATACTGTGTCATTATGAAAGAGTTAGTTAGAAACCTTTCTATGACAATGCTTCTCTTTCTAACCAGACACGCCCGTTATTTCCACCTGCCATCCTCACGTTAGCTCTCATTAAAGGTTAATTTTTAAGTTTCTTGGAAAAGAAACTTGGGATAAAACGTTAGCAGATTGTTCCTTATATCTTTCTTACTGCTGGTATCTCATCACTGTTATGCTAGCTTGTGCCTGGGTTTTGGCTCCCTTTTTGCTTTGATTCCTTGGCCTGAAACAATGGGACTTTGATGTTTTGTCTTTGCTCTTTGCTGTGATGAGAGTCTGAACTTCAGCACAGCCTTCTCTGTGCTCCAACTCTGAACTCTTTCCTAGTTCCCCTTTGTTGAACACAGACTTCAAAGCATAAAACGGTCTGCAGGAAACTTTTACAGATGATATAAGACCCTTGTTTAAGAGATGAGGAAACTAAGCCCAGAGCTGTTAAGTGACTTGCCTAGAGTCTTAACACAATAAGGGTTAGAACCAGAATTCATACCATCTGATTCTCAGTCCTGTGTCATTTCAGTACATCGGTCAACCTCTCAGGGTTTCATGCCCTTCTCAAGGATAGGTTGGCCACTGTCAACCTGCATTTCTCATAGACTTGGCCCAAATTTTGACCTTCATACCAAGAATTATTGCTGCCTGTATTATCTGACCACAAATTAATGATTACTCCTTACTATGGGTTGAAGTGGACATAAGTAATAAGTTTTCAAGGCATCTATTTAGGTGTCAGCATTGGTCCTGTGAGCAAAACACTTCTGATCCTCTGGCTGATGACTTCTAATGCTCTCAAGGGAAGACAAGCCCTGGGCAGTATTTTCTGTTTTAATATCTGTGTAAATGCTTGGTACCCTTAATTCTGCTAATCAGGAAACATTGTATATTTTTATAGGAGTTGGTCTCAAATTGACATCTTTAATGACAAAATGGCATGCTTTCTCTTCGTGCTCAAGGTGTGAGTGCACAATACCACGTATGGGGTGCGGATGACATGGCACTTACAGTCAGATGGATAACGGTTTGAAACCAGCTCTCACCACTTGTGAGCTGCATGACCTCCGAGTACTCAACATGAGTAAAAGAAGCTCAGTTTTCTCATCAGTAAAATGGGGATTTTGATTCCTGCTGTGAAAGACTGCTATGGGAATTAACTGAGATATGTATTCATTCAGAGCCTAATATGGAGCTTGACACATTTGTAGTCCCCCCTCAATTCCACTTTGCTTTCTTTCCCACCTTCCTCTTTCCACTTTTGCCCCTGCTCAAGAGAAGGAGTGGGAGAGAGTTGTACAAGTCTAAAGATACCAATTTTAGTTTTTCTTCTTTTTTTGAAATCGAGAATTTTTGCTGAAGGTGCTACATTATAAATGGACTTCTCAAAATCCACTTGTATCAGTAGTCTGATCGTTTATTCCTTGATGAGAAATATTTTGGTCTATTAGCAAGAAGAAAGATTAATTGCACACTAATCAAAAACTTTATAATGAGTAGAGGTGTGCATACATCACAGAAAGTGCCAGAGAGGTGCCACCACCACAAATGGAAAAGTGTGTTTTGTATCTTGATTGCAGTCTCAGACGACTGAAGAGGAGCCTGACTACTCAGTTAACTGGGCAACCTGAAAACGGTCTTAAAAATCCATACGTGGTGATTTTTAAAGAGAAGTTTGATTTTATTTTACTTACATCTCCCCCCTTCTCCAGGCAATTAATTTCTTGCTGGTCCTCTGCCTGGAAACAGTAGGAGAAAATGAGTTGCTGGAAGTATATTTCCAAATTAGCAATCATCTCAGTGATATGTGCACTTAGTCAATGTAGTTTATTTCACGGTTACGGTCTGTTTTCTAAAAATATCTAGAGAAGGCCATGTGTATCTTGGCAATTCCCTGGAAGCTGAACGATAAAGGCCATCAGAGTGTCATTTGGGGTTCTTACCGTTGTTTCTGGCATGAGGCAAGGGGTAGGTCTTATCAAAAGAAAATGATTCTGTCTCCAACTGTAAGTTCTCCTCTGGCTAGTGTAAGTATCTACTCCAAAACTTTGGGTAAAAAGTCTAGTTAGATTTGGGGTATCACCACCAAAAAAGAAATCTCATCTTTGAAAGCTGTGGAGGAAGCCCCATTGAAAGCTCAGTAGTCACAAAAATAAAGAAGGCTTCACAGGGTGTAAATTCACTGTCAGAGGTGGAGAGCTGTTATTTAGCTATTTACTAGTATGCCATTATATCAGCACATAATGGGACAGAGTGATTCAGGAAACAGTGATGCAGAGCTGGAAAGTCCGTGTGTGTGTTTTTTGTGTGTATGCACATATATGTGTTTAATAAGGTCCACTAAGCTGTCAACCATCTATAGATGGGATTCTCTCCTTTATTTTTGCCTTTTCCCCAAGGCATGCACAGCTACACTGCATGTATATGGAGTAGCTTTAGAGATGCTGTACTGCATCAGGAAATGGGGAAGTATAAGTTGTGAGTCTCCAAGGAGAGTTGTATTGGGTTTATAACCCATTTGGAAATGTAACCACAATTTCATTTCATCCTAGAGACCCCCATGGAGCACTAACAGGGGAAAGTAGGATGATTCACCTAATTTCTTTGATGTAAATTTAAAATTTCTCCTGACAATTTATGCTGGAAGACTGGGGCTTGAATGCATCATCCTGAAGAATTTTTGCCGTTGCCCAGAAATGTGGGGCTAGAGAGAGCAGATGCTTGGAAATGCCATTGACATTTCCAAGTTTTTATAGCCCTGGTACATAGCCCACTAACTCCAGCATGCTTCACACATGGAGAAGGATCATTTGTCATTTTGATGCCAAAATGATACTCACAACTCTAAATGAAATGGATTACTTCTTTCTACCTCCTGCTTGGACAGAGTAGAAGCATTTCAGGCATTTATTGGTCACCTTGTGTATGCCTGAATGGCAGAGTGGTATCAGTATTTGCTCTGTGGCAATGGAAATGAGGGTCTCCAAAACTGCTCATGATGGCAAAAAAGTGTAAGTTTCTGCCATGCTCAATTAGGGCATGATTTATTTGGCAGAAATGACTTTACAGAGAAACATACAAATAAGAGTCATTAAAAGTGCATTTAATTCTGAAATAATTAACATTCAAATAGCTGGTACACACTTAAACACACCATTCTTTGTATTCAAATAAAAGTATTTACCTGGGTAACTCAGCAACTTGCCAGCACTGAAAATCTGGACCACTTCCCAGACAGTAGATATTTTGCATTCTGAGTTACAGACATTACAATTAGAAAACTTCTATGACAGATCTTCCTGTTTTTAGGGAATTATTCCTTTATGTAATACTCAACCCTTCAATATTACCAAAGAATATACTGAGGTCAAGATTACTATATTTTGCTACTGGATAAGTGACAGTGGCCAGGGACCTGGTTAGAATCAAGTTTCTACTTCTCTGGAAATCTAAAGATAATGACAAGATCAATCAATCTCCAAATATTCGAGGGTCCACTCTGACCGCAAGGCCCATTGTTTTCTCTGGCCTGCATGTCTAAAGGGTTCTGCAACTTTAACTTATCTGTCAAATGCATGTGAAATCGTCCTGCCAGGGCAAATTTTATTTGTTTGCAGTGCCTATACAGAAGTTGTCCTATGCTTTGGATTTATGGATTTGTAGAGTAGGAGGCCCTGGGACACATCCCCTGGGCAGGTAGGCAGGTCTCCACTGGGAGCTGGAGTCTGTGCCAAACAAACTCTTATAAGAGATAAGGATTTGGGGGCCATCCAGTGGTCCCAGAAGACACCCATGCTGCTGCTGTAACCCCTTTCATAACCTTCTACCCACCTGCTTCACCTGGTAACCATCTGATGGGCTCATTTGCCTTGAACTGGAGAGCTGAGCTGCTTGATTCCCACCTGGAAGTTGGATTCCATTTTCAATCCTTGGGCATGTGGCATTGAGGGGAAGGCAGTGATTCAGTGGTTCATCCCTGGGTCAGGATCATTGACTTTCCACCCTAGCTATCACCTTCCTTATAAATAAAATCCTGTCTTGAATCTCAGTTCCAACAACTGGGATACATCCTTGGTGCCCCCATGTTTACCGTCTGCCTCTGCCTAGGATCCTATATCCTCCAGCACCACAATCCTGTCCCGCCACCCGAGTCATTTTATGGGCCCGAACTTTAGCGTTTGTGATTGGCTCCTTCTGCCTGTTGCCAGATTTCCCTGACAGCTTCTCTGCCTGCTGCCAACCCGGCTCCTGATGCTACATCTGCCTTCTTTGCCAGCACACCTGTTGCTCACTCCTGACGCTCCCCTGATGCACATTTGCCATCTGCCTGGACGTTCTCCTGTCTATTTCCTGCTGCTGGGGATGTGTCCTGCCCTCTGCGTCTGTAACTATGCTTAGAACATAGTTTGCTAACAACGAATATGCAAAACTTTCAAAGATCAAGATAGAAGTTTAATTTGTCCTATTCTCTAGCAAGCCCTGGCTATGGAATGTGTTGCTTATGACACATTGTAGCACTGAGAATATTTGTGTAAAAAGTTCAAGCTTGGAGATAATTGCTCTGAACAAACGAAACAGCATCGATATCCAAAAAGTGAGTGTGGATTAAAGTTCTGAAAACGGGAGGTAAATGTTATCAAATATGAATGATTTTAATATTTCTAGGGATGTGCGCTGATGGACTTTACCAGAGCTAGATGGTGGCTGTCTTTCAACATGTCAAGGGATATTTATTAAGTGACAGGAATCCTTGAAAGGGAGATGTGATTGCTCCTGCTGGGGGGACAGGGGAGAGGGATGGGATACCTAGCTGGTCAGGTGTTGGGGGGTTGCTGAAGCAGAGGCAGAAAGGAAAGTGCACTTTCAGTGAACCTGTGTGTTGACAGAAAGAAGTGAGAAAGAGGCTTAAAGGAGCAGAGAGAAATTGAGCCTGGGTTAAGGGCCTAAAAACCCACCAATTTGAAAAGGATTAGGAGGAAGGAAAGGAGAGACAAAATAGAAAGGAAATAAGATTAGGTGGTGACAGGGAGGGCAGGAGGGTGGGGTGCAGGAAGGGGAGAGAGGCAACAGAAACCAGGGAGAGTTGATTGTATTGGAATTCAGTTTTGGGAGCATGAATAACAGATGAGGTTTCAGAGTTAAAAGAAATACTCAATGGACTGAACCAGTAGGGTCTCCAGTTAAGTACACGACGCAGCCGTCACTAACACAGACTCTCCCAAAGTCAAAAGGGTCTGGGGCCAGACAGGAAACAATGTCTCTATTCATAGATCTTGGGATGTGGAAGAGAGACCTTGACAAGTGCCTGGCAGAGATACCAGGAAGACTTAGAGAAAAACCAAGACTAGGTCTTAGGAGGGGCTGATGGATGAGAAAGAGAAGCAGTAAGATCACACACCAGGGACAGACTGTTGGATTCAAACTCTCGCCAGAAAAACCAAGAAATGGAAGCCCTTGTTTGTAACTGGGCCTTAATATCTGCTGATTTGTGCCTCAAGGGTCCCTCCTGCAGTAGGATGCTTGCATCAGCTCTTTGTGAATTACATGAGCTAGCAGCAGAGTCGAGCAGAGGGAATAAGAGAGTGAGCATTAGTCTCAAGGCTTTGCTTTGAATCCTGGCTCTACCATTTATGGGCTACACAAGCTTGGACAAGTTATTTAATCTTTACATACCTTAGTTTCTCCATCTGTGGAGGAACAACAGTAATAGAATTTACTTCTCTGAATTTCTGTAAGGATTAAATGAGAGAATATTCTTAGTAATATTAAAGACCTCTGTTAACATAAGAAAGGCAGCCTGTCCAGAAAGGAGAGTGTGTTTCCTTGCTTTTGGTCACCTCTGGATGTATCAACAGGTAACTGAAGAGAGACCAATAATAACTAATGGGGTTAATGAGTAGGTATGGTGACAGATGGTAACTAGACTTACTGTGGTGATCATTTTGCAGTACATACAAATATGATTACGTTGTACAGCTGAAACAAAAAAATGCTATATGTCAATTAAACGTCAAAAAACCAACCAAACAAAAAACGACACTGATGAGGATGGTAGCTGGAGGAGCCTTGTTTGCATTCCACCCTTAGCTTGGGAGTGGGCTGTGTGTGGCAGCCTGTTTCATGGCAGGATGCAAGGGAATCACTCCCTTCCCCGTGAGGGAGCCCACAGTCCAGCTAAGGCTTTGAGGTTGTGTTATTTTGATCTTTTGAACACCCAAGCAACAGAATTGGTCAAGGTCTTCATATACAATTTCACCACTTATTCAACTTGTTGAATACAGCAAATTATGAAAGAGTTTAAAGTGTGATTCACATTTAATACCATACCCAGCAAACACATTCCACTTGAAAATAAACTAGAATGTTTATGGGTTGAATTCTGCAAAGGTAATTTCATGTCAATGAGAAGTGAAATAATAGCTGGTGCTGAAAGAAATGCGAGGCTGTCATACACTTGAGGTGCTGAGGCAATTGACAAATGGGAGCTAGGCCATTTGAGATATTCAGCCTTGGATATATTTTAGAGTTATGGATCTATTTATAAGATTGTCATATATCATTTAGTTTGTTCCCTTCACAATTCTAAAGACTTTTAAGGAGGATGAAGCCAAAGAATTGCTGGGCATCGACAATTCGGCATTTTGACCAGTTGCTATACCTGTCCAAAATGTTTAGGTCACCTTCTGCCAGAGGAGAAAATTGCTTCCTGGGTATGGAGTAGGCAGTATTGGGAAAGGGTGCTAATCTTTTTAAGTCTTGAATATGCTATCTTGTTTCTTTGCCTAATGTCGTCAAAAGCATCTATGTTTCTTTCAAAGGATCTGTTTGTAATTGTCTCAAGAACCTCTTTTTGGATTATGTACTTAAACAATAAAAAATATTTCCTTAGAGCATAAAGAATCTTAATGTGAATGGCTTTCGGAGGGACCCATGGCGAGTATCTCAGAATATCTGTTGATAAATTCCTGTAGCCAGCCTGTTCTAGTGGTTGAAGATGTCTTGGGTGCAGCTTCTTGTGGTAGAATCTAGTTTCTTAACAAAGAGGCATCTAATGCCCCTTTCAAAGTTGATGGAAGATTTCTCTCTCAAGGAGCTCTGCAGCATATTCAGCCTGTAGTTTTTGGGAATACCATCTGTGTAATGATTACAATCTTGAGAAGTGCATGGTGGCCTCCACATGTTGGCAAAAAGCCTCATGTTGATATCTTTACCCACTGACACAGCAGAGTTGGTATTGACTGCCATCTGGCCCTCTTGGGCCATTTTCTAATTCTGTGTAAAATGCTGCAGTATCCTCAGATATCTTCCCATGAATCCCCTGAAACTTCCCATGAATTCCCAGGCTTGTTTGTCATAATTGCAACGTAAACTCTCCAATGCTAGATGACATGACTGCTATGCCCTTTTATGAAATTTATTTTGAAGTTTTCTGAATATTCTTTTAAGATAGTGCTACCTTTTATATTCTGAACACTGATGATATTATGAATGTAAGTATAGGTTCAAGGGCATGCATTCTGGTAATAGTCGGATTCACAGACTTTTGCAACATGGACAGAAATGCATTTGCTTCTCCGTACTTTCTAACTTTATAACAACTTGAGGACATGCATAAGACGTTCTTCTCTAACTGCCCTCACAATTCCACCTAAGAAGTTGAAATGACCAAAAAATAAAATACAATAAACAAACAAAAAAAAAGACAGGGAAAATCTGCATCAAAATGGGAAATTCAGGAGTATAACCATTTCCCTGACTGCTACTTTGACTGAATTAACTATAATACAGCTGGAATAAAATTGAAAGAAGTCACTGCAGCTTGGTATACACTCTCCTCCCTAACATAGCAGTAAAGTGTTCTGGAAGAAAGTGAAGTACCTGGTAGAACCCAATTGACACCTACTAAGTGCAGTGGGCATGGAACAGATGGAAACATTCTCCTTAGAATTTCTTTTTCTCTGAAGGCTGATGCATTGAGTTGTGGTTGCACTGGGAGGTTGTGAGTTTTATGCAAATGGAGACACTATAGACAATGCAGTAGTAAAGTAGAATTCCACCTGAATACCAGTGGTTATTTTCTCTGACCAGGGGGCAGCACAAGAAAAGAGGACTGGATAGCCACACAGGGTAAATAGTGTGGAGAACGGGACAACAGAAAGCTGGGGATAGCTGTGGCTTCTCCCCTCAACATCTGCTTGGAGACCATGACATGAACTTCCCAGGGCTTGGACTCTTTTTCCCCACCCCTCAGTTGGTTGGATCTTGTACATAGCGCATCTATAATGCCCTCCAGCATGAGGTTTGGAAAAAGTTTCTCACCAGGAAGATAAAATGGAAGTTGGGAGGTAACACACTCTTCTGCTCCTAAGCAAATATGAGGTCAGGAGATCTGAATTTTTATTCAAAGATAAATAATAACAAGAAGCAACAAAAAAGATTTTTCAACATAAAAGAACAAGGAAAATAGGGTACTTTAGAGTAGAGAAACATCACTTTTAAACAATTTTTTGAAACAAAGCAGAAGTAAATTTATAACATCTACTTTGTGTACCCTGTCAAATTCCTGAATACATGGATTTTAAGAAGAGATGAAAGATGAAATAAGAGACACAAAAGAGAGAGGATAAGAACCGTCTTATGTGCACAAGTAACAAGATGAGGAAATAATATAATAGGTCTGTAATAGGAGAGTGAAAGCATACATTAGGAGCAGGCAAAAATCAGCACTGAAGAAAATCAAGTCAGATATGGAAGGAAAGTGAGGAGAGTTTACAAAACTAAGTAAGAAGAAATGGAAAAAAATAGCGAACTTGTCTAACTCAGTGAGGAACTCCAACACATAGATATTTTATATTCCTGAAAAAGAGAAAAACAAAACAAAAAGGAACAACAATCAAGTTATTTCTTGACTGCAGACTAGAAGTAGCTATTTGAGATTTCGGAAGGAAATTAGTGGACTCAAAGACCTTACCATGTGTCCAGCAAAACTAATTAGAAGAGAACAACTAGACACATTATTGGGAAATTTATGAATTTCAAAGACTCACAAACTATTTTCATAATCATTCTGACAGATACTTAGGAAGGAATAGAAGTCAAGGGGTCCCTGAATTTTCTTTGATAATTCTAAAAGCCAGAATAATGATAATGGTGATGATGATGAGTGACAAAAATAGTAACAAAGACTTCTTGAGCTTTTTAATGCATCAGTTATTATATAATATGCTTTTATATGGTAGGTAATTAAAACCTCGCAACCAATTTAAGACTTGTGTTTATATTCTCTTCATTTTATAGAATGTTTTCAATATACCTAAAGAAAAAAATACAAAATTTAAAAATAACAATAGAATACAAAGGATAGAACAATGAATCAGAAAAGTTACATAATATATAAATCATATAGTATATTAATATAAGACTAGCCATGTTAATTATGACAATAAATATAATTAAGTTAAATTTCTCTATTTTAAAAAATGACTCACATTGAGTAAACAAAAATCAAACCCAATTCTATGCTGTCTACAAAAGCAACCTTTCCCCCTACCTCAAGTAACTCAGAACATTTAAAAGTAACAGGATAGGCAAAAATATTTAAAGTAAATGTTAAAAAAGGATGGAAGAAAGAAACACTATTATTAAAGTAGATTTTAATGGAAAAGAGCTTTAAATGGAATAAAGAGGCTAATTTCAAATTGAAAAAGTTATCAATGCCTTAAAGCTGGCCAATATACAATCATTGTGGGAGACAGAAATATCCCTCTATATTTCAAAGATTAACAGCAAAAAACAAATAAGGATGTAAAAGATTTAAGTGGTTTCAAAATAGATTTAACTAATACCCTGCTCCCTAAATCAGAGATAATATATTTTATTCATATAAGCAATAAATATTTTTAAAAATTTCAAAGTATATCAGATTAAAAAAAAACTCCTTAAATGAATGCAAAGCAGCAAATAGTGTGCAAGATTCATTGTTTGACCACAGTACAAGAAAATATATTTAAAAAGTACATTATTCCAGCTGTTTGGGAATTAAACAACCGCCACAATTTTCCTAAATAATTGTTGGATTAAAGCAGAATTCAAAAACTGCAGTTTCAATAATAAGAAGATAGGGAAAGTGAGAACAGTACATATCAAAACATGAGGGATCCAGTCAAAACCATAATCACAGGCAAAATCAACATGCTTTAATGATTTAAGAGATGTATTAGTCTAGCAATCAGATTAATAAATAAAATGAGAAATTTGATCCATAAATGAGAAATAAGCATTTTATAGTATTCAA
This sequence comes from Hippopotamus amphibius kiboko, assembly GCF_030028045.1. Lineage (NCBI taxonomy): Eukaryota > Metazoa > Chordata > Mammalia > Artiodactyla > Hippopotamidae > Hippopotamus > Hippopotamus amphibius. The sequence goes on along the minus strand of NC_080186.1, from coordinate 84,689,316 downwards.
ACTAGTTATTATGCAATCTGCTCATAAATTAATAATAGAAGAATACTCTTTTAATATGGTAGGGCGTAGCTAGCTATCATACTTAATGGAAAATTCATGAAGCATTCCTATTAAATACAGCAAAGATGTCTGATATGATTGCTATTATTCAACTTTCTTCAAGAAGTTCCAGCCAATGCAACATATAAAGGAAAAGAATTCAGATAAATAAGTATTATAACAGATTTGCATATGATGTGAAATTTCTATGTGGGAAATCCAATAAAATCAACATAAAAATGAATACAATAGAATTCAATAAAAAGGTGAAATGCAAATAAAGTATAGAAAAATTAACAATATATATCTACACATTATCAATAATCAGAATGCAATATAAATGAAATGTCACCTTAGAAATACAAAATCTATATAGGTTCTTGAATAAACAATAAGAAATTCATTAAACTTATTTTTTAAATTTGTATGAAAGAATCATTATAAAGCTACAGTTATAAAATCTGTTGCCAAAAATTAGACAAAAAAAATTAAACAGTCTAGAGATCGCAGAAGCCGACTTATGCTTATGTGGAAAATTAATATACAATAGAGGGAGCCCAAGGTATTAATAGAAAAGAGACAGATTGTTTAGTAGATGGTGTTGGGAAAAATGTCTTACTATATAAAGAAAAATAAACATGATATATAGAGAAGGATTCCGGATGGGTAAAATATCTAAATGTGAAGGTAAAACCATAAAGTTGAAAGAAAATAACACAGAAGAATATCTTAGTATCCTAATTGTGGGAAAATACAATACTCCAGAATCATGAGGTAGAAAATTGCTGAACTTCATTACATCATACTGAAGATTTTTATTTAATGTTGAACACCTTTGGGACCAATATCTAGAATATATATGAAACTCATATGAACAAAGAAGAAGCAGATAGGAACTTCAATAGAAAAATGATCCAGGAGTATATGTGGAGGCAGTTCATCAAAAAGAAAACCTAAGGGACTAATAAACTTACAAGGAAATGCTCAAAATCATTAGTAATCAGATGAATGCAAATTTAAATAACAATGACCTATCCCTGAAGATGTGTCAGATAGATAAAATATTAGCTGATACTTCAAAGTGTTGGTAGGTAGAGGGAATGTAGGAATACTCAGGCATTGCTGGTTGGAATATAGAATAACACAGACAACCTGTACCAAACTGGCAATACCTAACCAAATTAAATAAAGGTATGCCACATGACAAGTGATTCCACTCCTTATAAAACCATCAGAATTGGAAATAAATGAGGATATACCTTGAAGCATTGTTTGTGGTGGCAGGAAGTTGGAGGCAATCTAGTTATTCTTTGCTGGAAGAATGGATATATAAATATTTTGAAGGTATGCTATGGAAATCCATATCAGTTAGGACCAATGAACAACATATAGATGTATACTTAGAGCAACATGGCGCAAATTTAAAAACCTTCGGTGGAACAAAAAAGGCAGGAAACAATAAAACCTACAACACACAATAGCATTTGTGTAAATTAGCAATTCACGCACACAAACAAATACACATTTTACAGAAACACATAGGAAGACTTGAAAAAATATAAAAACAAATGAAAATTGTTACATTTGAGGGCAAGGGAGGAAATGGGAATGGGGAATAGAGGTCAAAGGGAATAAATAAATGAGTAAATAAATAAATAAATAGATGGAGTCTTGTAAGGTAGTATAAAAGAATAAAAAGGTGGAAGTTTGGAAGGAAGGAAGAAAAGAAAACAAAACAGTAAACTTAACATATAGTAGGATGTTTTTGAAGGACTAAAAGGAAGACTTTACTAAAAAAAAAATGCATGCTATACTCTCAGATTTGAAAGTTCATAACTATAATTGTCAATTTTCAGAAAACTTAGTCATAAATGTCATTCAATTCCATTAAGAATTTGTGGGACATTGCTTTTGTAAATAAATGAGATGATTAGGTGCTGGATGCCTTCCTTTTTAACTCCCTGAACTCTTTACCACCCTGCTCTGTATCCTGCAAGTCTGACCTAGAAAGAGTGTATTAGAGCCCTTTCTTACTTTCTCGTTTTGGGTCGAGTTTGCCTGGCAATAGATCAAGGGCAGGATGTGGGTTATTGGTGGGGAGTAGTATTTATTCTAACCCATGCCTCCTTGAGCCACATCACTGTGATTTGGATGAGCCCTCTAATGTCAAGTAGATCTTGACACAGCTCTCTCTTCACCTTTGAACCTAAGGGTGATAATAGTTTTTGGCTGTAACTAACCCCAAGTTGTAGTTGCATAAGAACAACCACAAAAATTTTGAGAAATATTAACAAGGAGTGACTTGTACTATCAGATAAACTTAAGTGTATCCAAAACTACAGTAATTAAAACAAAGTGGTAGTAGTACAAAGATAGGCCAACTATGAGAAAGCCCTGATATACAACTCTATATATTTATGTTTTTACTTGTGCATTTATAAATATGAATGAAGGTAATATATCAACAGTTTGGGGAAATTTAGTTAATTATTTTATAGAAATGAAATTCCTATGTCATGTCCCACTCTGAGATAAATTCAAAATGGATAAAACAGGAAATTTTAAAAAGAAAGAAAGAAAAGAAATTGACTAAAAATTAATTTGAAATCTGGTTGAGGAAGGTATACTTAAGCATAAAAATATAGATAGCAACCATAAAGACAAAGAGTGATTGATTTGATTATATAAAATGTATAAAAATAAACTGTTTATATATTAAATTATAGAAATAAAATTGAAAGGCAAATGTTAAGTAAAAATACATTTGTAAGCTGTTAAAAATGTAATAGGCTGCTTGCACAAGCACAGAGGTTTGAGGAATGACCAAGAGCTAGGGCAGGGCTGAATAAAAAGTTTCACATCCTATATGAGATCACTCTTTCAAGACTAGGAGAGCTGATTGTTTCAGCTACTATATAGAAACTAAAATGAGTCAAGTGAAATGAAGAAACAGAGGAATATGTTCCAAATGAAAGAACAAGATAAAACCTCAGAAACAAACCTTAATAAAATGGAGATAAGTAATTTACCTGATAAAGACTTCAAAGTAATGGTAATAAAGATACTCATTGAACTGGGGAAAAGAATGGGTGAACACAGTGAGAGCTTCAACAAAGAGATGGGGAATATAAGAAAGTACCAAATAGAAGTCACAGAGCTGAAGAATACAATAACTGAACTGAAAAGCACACTAGATAGGTTCAACAATAAACTAGATGATGAAGTAAAGAGGACCAATCAACTCCAAGACAAGGCAGTAGAACTCAACCATCAGAGCAGCAAATAGAAAAAAGAAAGAAAAAGATATGAAGGTAGCTTAAGGGGCTTATGGGACAACATTAAATGACTAACATTTACATTATAGGGCTCCTAGAAGGAGAAGGGAGAGAGAAAGGGGCAGAAATCTTATTTGAAGAAATAATGGCTAAAGACTTTCCTAAGTTGGAGAAAGAAACAGACACCCAGATCCAGGAAGCCCAGAGAGTTCCAAATAAGATAAGCCCAAAGAGATTCACACCAAAACACACTATAATTAAAAAGTCAAAAGTTAAAACCAGAGAGAATATTAAAAGCAATGAGAAAAGCCAACTTATTATTTACATACAAGGGAATCCCCATGAGACGATTAGCAGATTTTTCAGTATGAACTTTGTAGGTCAGAGGGAGTGGCATAATATATTCAAAGTGCTGCAGGAACAAACCTTCCAACTAAGAATACTCTATATGGCAAAGTTATCATTCAGAATTGAGGGAGAGATAAAAGAGTTTTCCAGACAAGCAAAAGCTAAAGGAGTTCATCATCACTAAAATGGCCTTACAAGAAATGTTAAAGTGATTTTTTTAAGCTGAAGAGAAAGGGCATTAATTAGTAAAAAGAACAAATATGAAAGAATAAATCTGACTAGAAAAGTAAATATATAGTAAACATAGTAGATGAATTTCTTGTAAAGTTAGTATGAAGGTTGAAAGACAAAAGTAGTAAAAATAACTATGACTACAATAATTAGTTTAGGGATACACGAATGTAAAATGTGACATCAAAATATAAAATCTGGGTGGGAGGGGAGAGTAAATATTTTGAGCTTTAGAATGGGATCAAACTTAAATTGTTATTAAACTTAAATTGTTATCAACTTAAAGTAGACTGTTAGAGATATAAGTTGTTATACGTAAGCCTTATGGTAACAAAAAAACAAAAACATAATAAATACACAAAAGATAAAGATATGGTATTTTTCACAGAACTAGAACAAGAAATTTTATGATTTGTATGGAAACGCAAAAGACCCTGAATAGCCAAAGCAATCTGGAGAAGGAAAGATGGAGCTGAAGGAATCAGGCTCCCTGACTTCAAACTACACTACAAAGCCACAGTGATCAAGACAGTATGGTACTGGCACAAAAACAGAAAATAGATCATTGCAACAGGATAGAGAGCCCCAGAGATAAATCTTCGCACATATGGGCAGCTTATCTTTGACAAAGGAGGCAAGAATACACAATGGAAAAAAGACAGCCTCTTCAATAAGTGGTGCTGGGAAAATTGGACAGCTACATGTAAAAGAATGAACTTAGAACACTTCCTAACACCATACACAAAAATAAACTCAAAATGGATTAAAGATCTGAATGTAAGGCCAGACACTATAAAACTCCTAGAGGAAAACATAGGCAGAACACTCTATGACATACATCAAAACAAGATCCTTTTGGACCCACCTCCTAGAATAATGGAAATAAAATCAAAAATAAATAAATGGGACCTCATGAAACTTAAAAGTTTTTGCACAGCAAAAGAAACCATAAACAAGACAAGAAAGTCCTCACAATGGGAGAAAATATTTGCCAATGAAGCAACTGACAAAGGATTAATCTCCAAAATATATAAGCAGCTCATGCAGCTCAATATCAAAAAAGCAAATAACCCAATCCACAAATGGGCAGAAGACCTAAATAGACATTTCTCCAAAGAAGACATGCAGATGGCTAACAAACACATGAAAAGCTGCTCAACATCACTAATCATCAGAGAAATGCAAGTCAAAGCCACAATGAGGTATCACCTCACACTGGTCAGAATGACCATTATCAAAAAACATAGAAGCAAATAAATGTTGGAGAGGGTGTGGAGAAAAGGGAACCCTCCTGCACTGTTGGTGGGAATGTAAATTGGTACAGCCACTATGGAAAACAATATGGAGATTCCTTAAAAAACTAAAAATAGAACTACCATATTACCCAACAATCCCACTACTGGGCGTATACCCTGAGAAAACCATAATCCAAAAAGATACATGTACCACAATGTTCACTGCAGCACTATTTACAATAGCCAGGGCATAGAAGCAACCTAGGTGCATATCAACAGATGAATGGATAAAGAAAATGTGGCATATATATACAATGGAATATTACTTAGCCATAAAAAGGAATGAAGTTGAGCTATTCATAGTGACAATGTAGACTTTAAAACAAAGACTGTAATAAGAGATAAAGGAGGCTGTCACATAATGATAAGGGGGTCAATCCAACAAGAGGTTATAACATTTGTAAATATTTATACACCCAACATAGATATACCTACATACATAAAGCAAATATTAATATTCTAAAGGGAGAAATAGACAAGAAAACAATAATAGTAGGGGACTTTAGTGCTTTTAGTCCACTTACATCAATGGATAGACCATCCAGACCAAAAATCAATAAGGAAACATTAGTCTCAATAAACAACATGTTAGGCCAGATGAACTTAATGGATATTTACAGGACATTCCATCTAAAAGCAATAAAATACACATTCTTCTCATGTGATAGGGAACATTTTACAATATAGATGATGTATTAGGCCACAAAATAAGTCTTAATAAATTCAAGAGAATTTAAATCAATTTAAGCATCTTTTCCAACTTCAAAGGTATGAAACTAGAAATTGATTACATGAAGAAAACTGTAAACTTCACATGTATATGAAGATTAAACAACATGCTGCTTAATAACTAATGAAGCAAAGAAGAAATGAAAAGAGAAATTAAAAAATATCTTGAAACAAAACAAAATGAAAATGGAACATACCAAAATTTATGGGATGCAGCAAAAGAAGTTCTAAGAGGGAACTTTATAGCAATAAATGTCTAACTCAAGACACAAAAAAAGTCTCAAATAAACAACCTTACACCTCAAGGAGCTGGAAAAAGAAGAATAAACAAAGCCCAAAGTTAGTAGAAGGAGGGAAGTAACAAAGATTAGAAAAGATCAATGAAATTAAGAACTTGTTCTTTGTAAAGATAAACAAAATTAGCAACCCTTTAGCTAGGATCACAGAGAAAAAAACAAGATGACTAAAGCAAGTAAAATCAGAAATGAAAGAGGAGATGTTGCAACTGATACCACAGAAATACAAAGGATCATAAGAGACTGCCATGATCAATTATATGCCAACAAACTGGACAACTTATATGAAATGGATAAATTCCTAGAAACATATAACCTGCCAAGACTGAATCATGATGAAATAAAAAAATCTGAACAGAATGATTACTAGCAAGGAGATTAAATTAATAATCAAAAACTTTCCAACAAACAAAAGTCCAGGTCCAAATGGCTTGATTAGTAAATTCTACCAAACATTCAAAGAAGACTTAATACCAATCTTTCTCAAACTCTTCCAAAAAAATAGAAGGTGAAGGATACATGAAGCCACCATTACCCTTATACCAAAACCAGACAAGAGTGCCACAAGAAAAGAAAATTACAAGCCAGTATCCTTGATGAACATAGATGCAAAAATCCTCAACAAAATATTAGCAAACCAAATTTAGCAATGCATTTAAAGGATCATATACCATGATCAGTGGAATGAGTTTGTTCCAGGGATGCAAGGATGGCTCAGCATCTGCAAATCAATCAAATGTGATACACTGCACTAACAAAATGAAGGATAAAAACCACACAATCATCTCAATAGATGCAGAAAAAGCACTTGAGAAAGTTCAACATCAATTTATGATAAAAACTCTCAACAAAGTAAGTTCAGAGGGAACATACCTCAACATAATAAAGGTCACATGTGACAACTGCACAGCTAACATCAAACTCAACTGTGAAAAGCTGAAAACTTTTCCTCCAAGATCAGGAACAAGACAAGGATGCCCATTCTTGCCACTTTTATTCAACATAGCATTGGAAATCCTAGCCAGAACAATTAGACAAGAAAAACGAATAAGAAGAATATAAATTAGAAAGGAAGTTAAATCGTCTCTATTTGCAGATGGCATAATATCATATATCTTAAGCCCTAAAGACCACCAAAAACTGTTAGAATTAGTAAATGAATTTAGTAAAATTGCAGGATACAAAATAAATATACAAAAATCTAAGTTTTTATACACTAATACCAAAGTATTAGAAAGAGAAATTAAGAAAAAAATTCCAGTTATAATTGCATGAAGAAGAACAAAATACCTAGTAATAAATTTAAGTAAGGAGCTGATAGGCCTGTACACTGAAAACTATAAGACACTGATGAAATAAATAGAAGATACAAATAAATGGAAAGATACTCCATGCTCATGGATTGGAAAAATTAATATTGTGCAAATGTCCATACTACCAAAAGCAACCTACAGGTTTAATGCAATCCCTATCAAAATTCCAATGGCATTTACCACAGAAATAGAACAAACAATCCTAAAGTTTGTATGGAACCACAAAAGACACTGAATAGTCAAAGAAATCTTGAGAGAGAACAAAGCTGTCAGCATCACACTTCCTGACTTCAAACTTTGTTACAAAGCTATGGTAATTAAAACAGTATGGTATTGGTATAAAAACAGACTCATAAATCAATAGAATGGAATAGAAGCTCAGAAATAAACCCACATATATGTGGTCAATTAATTTATGATGAAGGAACCAAGGATATATAATGGGGAAAGGGGAGTCTATTCAACAAATGTTGTTGATAAAATTGGACAGCCATGTGCAAAAAAAAAAAAAAAAAAAAGGAAAAAAGAAAAAAAAAGAAAAGAAACTAGATCACCATTTTACACCATACACAAAAATTAACTCCAAGCAGATTAAAAAATTGAAAGACTGGAAATCATAAAACTAGAAGAAAACATAGGTGGTAAACACCTTGACATAGCTTTTGGCAATGGTTTTGTGAATCTGACACCAAAAGCAAAAACAACAAGAGTAAAAATAAGCATGTGGAACTGTATTAAACTAAAAGACTTCTGAAAGCACTTTTCATTTGGTCGATGGTTTCTTGTGCTGTGCAAAATAAAGTTGTACATATACAACTCAATAGCAAAAAAAAAAAAGAAAAAGAAAAAGCCAGTTAAAAAATGGACAGAAGATCTGAATAGATATTTCTCTAAAGAAGATACAGATGGCCAACATGTACATGAAAAGATGCTCAATAATACTAATCAGAGGAAAACGGAAATCAAAACCGCAATAAGATAACACCTTGCACCTCTTTGAAAGGCTATTATCAAAAAGATAAGAAATAACAAGTGTTGATGAGTATGTGGAGAAAAGGGAACCCTTGTGCACTGTTGTTGGGAATGTAAATTGGTACAACCACTATGAAAAACAGTATAAAGATTTCTTTAAAAATTAAAAATAAAACTATCATACAATCCAGCAATATATACATATATATATACATATATATATGAATACTCACACATATATACATATACATATATATAATGGAATATTATTCAACCAAAAAAAGAATGAAATCTTACCTCAAGGGTGTTATACTAAGTGAAAAATGTCAGATAGAGAAAGACAAATACCTCATGATCTCTTTTGTATGTAAAAATCTGAAAAAAAGACCAACAAAAAACAATAACAACAACAAAAAGAGCTCATAGGTACAGAGACCAGATTGTTTTTTTGTTTGTTTACATTTTTTTCAAGCTCTTTATTGGAATATAATTGCTTCACATTCCTGTACCGGCTTTTGAGGTACACCGAAGTGAATCAGCTGTATTTATACATATATCCCCATATCCCCTCCCTCCCCTGACTCCCTCCCACTCTCCCTGTCCTGGCCCTCTAAGGCATCACCCATCATCAAGTTGATCTCCCTTTGATATACAGCAACTTCCCACTAGCTATCTATTTTACAGTTGGTAGTGTATATACGTCTATGTTACTCTCTCACTTCGTCCCAGATTCCCTTTGCCCCCACCCCCCCAACCCCGTGTCCTCCAGTCCATTCACTGCATCTGCATCCTTATTCTTGCTCTGTTGTTTGTTTACATTTTTAAAGAAATTTTATTGAGATATCATTGACATACAATAAACTGCATATATTTAAAGTGTACAATTTGATATTTTTTTCTTATTAGTAATGTATATATGGCAATCCCAATCTCCCAATTCATCCCACCGCAACCCCTGCCCCCCCGGCTTTCCCCCCTTGGTGTCCATATGTTTGTTCTCTACATCTGTGTCTCTAATTCTGCCTTGCCAACTGGTTGATCTGTACCATCTTTCTAGATTCCACATATATGCGTTATTATATATTTGTTTTTCTCTTTCTGACTTACTTTGCTCTGTATGACAGTCTCTAGGTCCATCCATGTCTCTACAAATGTTCCAATTTCCAGAGAACAGATTGTTGGTTGCAAGTGGTGAAGAGTGTGTGTGTGTGGTGGGGGGGGGGGGGGTAAGGGGTGGAAAAAAAATGGGTAAATTGTTCTTGTTTTTTTTTTTGTTTAAATAAATTGAATAAAAAATTATATTTGCAATATATGACAGGTAAGCAATTAATAAAAAAACTAATCAGGTTTCTAAAAATAATTTGCAACATGAACAACTCAATAGAAATGAAGAAATTTAGACATAAAAATTGCAAATGCCCAACTTATGACAATAATTTAACCACACCTGTACTAAAATGAATATAAGTTAAGATGATATAATATTATTTTCACTTATTAATTTGCTTCAAATATAAAACCTAATATTGGCAGGTTTTTGAAAAAAAAGAAACATAAATTGTTAAAACTTTTTTGGATGCAATGCATATACATATATTTCAACTTTAATTCTTTTTTAATGAAAATAATAAGAAACAAAGGCAGAATATATGTAAAAGGAAGTTTATTATTACTTGTTATGTTTTAAAATTAGAAATAATCTAGATACCCTAAATTGGTAATTAATTAAAGTAGGGCATATCTATATGATTGCATACTGTAGAGGCTTGCAAATCTTTTCACATAATATTTAATGAAACACAGGAAATTTTTACCTGTTTTTGGTTAAAGGAAAAATAATTTAACAGGGTTCCCCATCCCGCCCATAGGGTTTTAATGTGTTGAGTATGAGCTCAATTAAATCTAAAGGGAGTGTATATTCTCAAAAAAAAAAATAGAAAATAAGATTGTCAAAGTATTAAAAATTATTATCTCTGTGTTATTACTATAAACAGTCTTAAATTTCTTCAAGAATTTCTTATATTTTCCTAAAATATATAATTAATACAAATGAGAACATTTTATCATCAGAAGAAAAGTTTAAGTTTAAAAAGGGCTGTTCCTATATAACAAAGGGAGTTCAGCTCGAGGATAGAAGATGCCTTAGAGGACTGGGATGGGGAGGGTGGGGGGGAATCGAGGGAGGGTGGGGGGGTCAAGGGAGGGAGGGAATACGGGGATATGTGTATAAAAACAGATGATTAAACTTGGTGTACCCCCCCAAAAATAATTAATAAATAAATAAAATTAAAAAGGGCTGTTCCTTTAAGTATTTTACCTATAGCATGACACACTCTTGTTGGCTAAACAGTGGACCCTTACAAACACTAATTTTGAGTTAGTGAAGATTCACTGGAGGGCTTCACAGCATGTACCATATAATTCATAATAAATATGAATATTCATTTTAGTAACTGTATCACCAAATAAGTTAATTGCAGTGATGGACCAAACAGTATCTTTGCCATAAAAGATAATGCTTTCATTAGGCTGATTATTTTATTGGAGATTGTAAATATCTGAATAATAATGAGAGAAGCTCACATTTGAAACTTTGTATGCAGATTATGAAGGGGTTCAGAATGAGCCTCCAAAAATGTGCATGTGGGCTATGTTGAGCTGAAAGCAATCAAGACCAAGCTGACTCAAGAAAAGCTTTCACTGTCATTTAACTACCTAAAAGAATTTAGACAGGGGTGTGGCCCAGAAAGAGAGCAATTACTATGAGATAACTTCTTATCCAAACAACATATCTATATGGCAGGACAAACATCTAATTACCAAACGTCTGCTTTTCTTATTGTGAATCACCCTCCTCCCCTTTGAAGCCCCAGGCCCCTATCCCATTGCTTAGTTCAAGATGTCATTTAACCCTCTACTGCCCTGCTTGTCCTTGGGTCTTGCGTCTGTGTGGAGCCTCCATTAGTACCTAATTCAACTTTTTTTTCTTGTGTTAATCTGTTTTATGTCAATTTAATTATTAGACCAGCTAAAGGATTCAGAGAGGTAGAGAGAAAAAAATTTTCCCCAACAATTACAAAGTGCTATATTTTGTAACCAACCCCTATTAAAAGGTAAACTGAGGCATATTAAACATTTTAAGAATTTATTTGAGCGAGAGAAAGACGGTGCTGAAGTAGAGGGACGTGGAATGCATCCCTCTCCACAGATGCATTGGGAATGCACCGAAGGACGCAATAATTCCCACAGAGAAGCAGCTGAACACCAGCAGACGGCCTCGGACACCAGAAAGGACCACAAGGAGCCCGACATAACTGGTAGGGAGGCATCTACAATGGCTCAAAGAGGGTGAAGCAGCGGAGCTGTGGCAGATGGGAGGGAGTGAGAAACACACGGAGGGTCCGCACTGCAGCTCAGCGTTCCCGGACCGAGACATCGATCCACAGCTGAACGGAGGGTCCGGGAACGGGAGCGTGGGAACCGGAGAGCTGGTTCAGGGTGAGAAATATTGTTGCCAGTAAGGTGACAGACCGAGAGGACAGGAGGGAAGAGGTCCGCGGTGAGGAGTGCCCGTACCTGAGAGCTGCCCGGCCATGATGGCGGCTGGAGGCTGCAGTCTCATGGGTGGGGGAGAGGAGCCCCGCGCATAGCCTCTCTCTCTCTCTTTCAGTGCCTCTGCAACAGGCAGTGGAGAAATGCCCTGTGGGCCACCTAAGGTGCTCAGGGATAACAAGCACCCTCAGGCACTCGGGCGGGGCTGGATTAAAACCCCTTGCAACACCAGCAGCAGGGAGGCTGCCGAGAAAAAAACAAACAAACAAACAAACAAAAAAAACCTGAGAGAGGCCCAACTCTAAGACTTTCTGTTTACACCTGAGCCACCCGCATCCCTCTGCAACAGGCACCTCCAAGCCCGACTGAAACAACAGAGCGCCACTGCTCACTCACTCCCAGGGGAAGGAGCAACTATTGTACCCTCTCCCTCCCCACACACTGATGCTTACAGTCGAACAATAAAGGAACCTCTGCTGGCCACAGAATAATGCAAAAAACCCAAGGCGAGTAGAAGGACACTTACAGCTGAGACTCTAAGGAAACAGAAATATTAGTATCGATCCTATTGAACTGGTCCATTCTGGGATCAGTTCTGGATTTTTTTTTCTTTATTAAATATGATCTTAGCCCTAAGGGATCTACAAGTTTTATAGCATAATTTTTTAATGATATTTTTTATTCTTCTTTTTTTTTTTTGCCTTTTTATATACTTCCATATCTAGCTAAGTTTTTGGTAGTACGGACAATATATCTCTCATACTTTCCTTTCATCCCTATCTTTTATACATTTCTATTCCTTTCTTTTTCTTTGCATATTTCCAACCACATTACACTCTTCTGTTCCCCTTCCTTCCAGCCATTTTAAGTTTATTTTATCTTAACATACTTATAAGCAACACTATTTGTCTGCTCAGACTCCTTGCTCTATTCTCCAGATGACGCACCGCCTTGGTATTTAATATTAGGTTTTTGTCTTTATCTTAGTTCTTAGTACAATTGTCTAATTACATTCTGAGAATCTCCATTCTCTCTGGTGGTACTCTGGCTCTTTTCTATATTTGATCCTAGCTTACAAAATCTCCCTGGATTAATGTTTGTATGTGTAAGGTGTTATTTGTTTGTTTTGTTTGCTTTTGCTTTTGTCTCTGATTTGTTCTGTTCCAGTTGTCAATTTCTGGGGTTTCTCTTTGAATATCTGATAGCACACTGGGGTTCTGTCAGGTCTTTCTAGAGCCTTATGTCCTAATGGATTCAGTAATTGTGTGTCTTATACATGTATGTGTTTCCTAGACTTCATATTTGTTTAATCTAATACTTGGACATTAGTCTGAGGCTTGGACAGTCTTCTATAATACCTCTATTGCCAGGACAAGCAACCCCAAAAGTTTGGACACCCATGAGGAAACAAAGAAACACCATGCAGGCAAAGGAGCAGGAAAAAAACCCACAAGACCAAATAAATGAGGAGGAAATAGGAAAAATGCCTGAAAAAGATTTTAGAGTAATGATAGTAAAAATGATACAAAATCTCGATAACAAAATAGAGAAAGTACAAGAAACAGTTCATAAGAACTCAGAAAAACAAACAGCAATGGATAACAAAATAACTGAAATTAAAAATACTCTAGATGCTATAACCAGCAGAATGACTGAGGCAGAAGAATGAATAAGTGAGCTGGAAGATAGAATGGGGGAAATAAACGCCACGGAGCAGGAAAAAGAGAAAAGAATAAAAAGAATAGAAGACAGTCTCAGAGACCTCAGTGATAACATTAAGCGTACCAACATTCGAATTATAGGCATCCCAGAAGAAGAAGAAAACAAGAAAGGGTCTGAGAAAATATTTGAAGAGGTTCGAGTGGAAAACTTCCCCAACATGGGAAAGGAAATAATTCACCAAGTCCAAGAAGCACACAGAGTCCCATACAGGAAAAACCCAAGGAGAAATACACCAAGACACATATTAATCAAACTAACGACAATTCAACACAAAGAAAAAATATTAAAAGCAGCAAGAGAAAAGCAACAAACAACATATAAGGGAAAACCCATCAGGATAACAGCTGACCTCTCTACAGAAACTCTGCAGGCCAGAAGGGAATGGCAGGATATACTGAAAGTCCTGAAAGAGAGAAACCTACAGCCAAGAATACTCTACCCAGCAAGAATCTCATTCAGATTTGACGGAGAAATCCAAAGCTTTACAGACAAGCAAAAGTGAAGAGAATTCAGCACCACCAAACCAGCCTTACAACAAGTGCTAAAGGAAATTCTCTAAGTAGGAAACACAAGAAAAGGAAAACACCTACAAATACAAACCCAAAACAATTAAGACAATGGTAATAGGAACACACATGTCAATAATCACTTTAAATGTAAATGGATTAAATGGTCCAACCAAAAGACACAGACTGGCTGAATGGATCCAAACACAAGACCCTTCTCTATGCTGCCTACAAGAAACCCACTTCAGACCAAGGGATACATATAGACTGAAAGGAAAGGGATGGAAAAAGATATTCCATGCAAATGGAAGTCAAAAGAAAGCTGGAGTAGCAATAGTCATATCAGACAAATTAGACTTGAAAGTGAAGACTATTAAAAGAGACAAGGAAGGACACTACCTAATGATCAAGAGATCCATTCAAGAAGAACATATCACAATGGTAAATATCTATGCCCCCAATATAGGAGCACCTCAATACATAAGGCAAATGCTAACAGCTATAAAAGGGGACATTGACAGGAACACAATAATAGTGGGAGACTTGAACACCCCACTTACATCAATGGACAGATCATCCAAACAGAAAATAAATAAAGACACATAAGCTTTAAATGACACATTAGACCATCTCGACTTCATTGATATTTATAGGACATTCCATCCAAAAACGACAGACTACACTTTCTTCTCAAGTGCACATGGAACATTTTCCAGGATAGATCACATCTTGGGTCACAAATCAAACCTTGGCAAATTCAAGAAAATTGAAATCATATCCAGCATCTTCTCAGACTACAACACCATGAGACTAGATATCAATTACAGGAAAAAACTGCAAAAAATACAAACACATGGAGGCTAAACAATTCACTCTTAAACAACCAAGAAATCACTAAAGAAATCAAAGAGGAAATCAAAAAATATCTAGAAACAAATGACAACGAAAACACAACCCAAAACCTATGGGATGCAGCAAAAGCAGTTCTAAAAGGGAAGTTTATAGCAATACAGTCCTACCTTAAGAAACAAGAAAATGATCGAATAAACAACCTAACCTTACACTTAAAACAACTAGAGAAAGAAGAACAAAGAAACCCCAAAGGGAGCAGAAGGAAAGAAATCATAAAGATCAGAGCAAAAATAAATGAAAAAGAAAGGAAGGAAACCATAGCAAAAATAAATAAAATTAAAAGCTGGTTCTTTGAGAAGATTAACAAAATTGATAAACCATTAGCCAGACTCATCAAGAAAAAAAGGGAGAAGATGCAAATCAACAGAATTAGAAATGAAAAAGGGGAAGTAACAATGGGCACCTCAGAAATACAAAACATCATGAGAGACTACTACAAGCAAATATGTGCCAATAAATTGGATAACCTGAAAGAAATCGATACATTCTTAGAAAAATACAATCTTCTAAGACTGAACCAGGAAGAAATAGAAACCATGAACAGACCAATCACAAGTATGGAAATTGAGGCAGTGATTAAAAATCTCCCAACACACAAAAGCCCAGGACCAGAGGAGTTCACGGGAGAATTCTATCAAACATTTCAAGAAGAGCTAGCACCTACCCTTCTCAAACTCTTCCAAAATATTGCAGAAGGAGGAAAACTCCCAAACTCATTCTACGAGGCTACCATCACCCTGATACCAAAACCAGGCAAAGATGTCACAAACTACAGACCAATATCATTGATGAATATAGATGCAAAAATCCTCAACAAAATACTAGCTAACAGACTCCAGCAGCACTTTAAAAAAATCACACACCATGATCAAGTGGGGTTTATCCCTGGGATGCAAGGATTCTTCAATATACGCAAATCAATCAACATGATACATCATATCAACAAATTGAAGGATAAAAACCATATGATCATTTCAATAGAAGCAGAAAAAGCTTTTGACAAAGTTCAACATCCATTTGTGATAAAAGCTCTCCAGAAAATGGGCATAGAAGGAAATTACCTCAACATAATAAAAGCCATATATGAGAAACCAAAAGCCAACATCGTTCTCAATGGGGAAAAACTGAAAGAATTCCATCTAAGAACAGGAACAAGACAAGGGTGTCCACTCTCACCATTATTATTCAACATAGTTTTGGAAGTTTTAGCCACAGCCATCAGAGAAGAAAAAGAAATCAAAGGAATCCAAATTGGAAAAGAAGAAGTAAAATTGTCACTCTTTGCAGATGACATGATATTATATATAGAAAACCCTAAAGACTCTACCAGAAAACTGCTAGCACTCATTGATGAGTTTAGTCAAGTAGCAGGATACAAAATTAATGCACAGAAATCTCTTGCATTCCTATACACTAACAACGGAAGAGCAGAAAGAGAAATTAAGGAAACTCTCTCATTCACCATTGCAACAAAAAGAATAAAATACCTAGGAATAAACCTGCCAAAGGAGGCAAAAGATCTGTATGCAGAAAACTTTAAGACATTGATGAAAGAAATCAAAGATGACACAAACAGATGGAGGGACATACCACGTTCCTGGATTGGAAGAATCAACATCATGAAAATGTCTTTACTACCCAAAACAACTTACAGATTCAATGCAATCCCGATCAAATTACCAATGGCATTTTTCACAGAACTAGAGCAAGAAATCTTACGATTTGTATGGAAACACAAAAGACCCCGAATAGCCAAAGCAATCTTGAGAAGGAAAAATGGAGTGGGTGGAATCAGGCTTCCTGACTTCAAACTATACTACAAGGCCATAGTGATCAAGACAGTATGGTACTGGCACAAAAATAGAAAGGAAGATCAATGGAATAGAATAGAGAACTCAGAAGTAAGCCCAAACACATATGGGCACCTTATCTTTGACAAAGGAGGCACGAATATACAATGGAAAAAAGACAGCCTCTTCAACAAGTGGTGCTGGGAAAATTGGACAGCAACATGTCAAAGAATGAAATGAGAACACTTCCTAACACCATACACAAAAATAAACTCCAAATGGATTAAAGACCTACATGTAAGGCCAGACACTATCAAACTCCTAGAGGAAAACATAGGCAGAACACTCTATGACATCCATCAAAGCAATATCCTTTTTGACCCACCTCCTAGAATCATGGAAATCAAATCAAGAATAAACCAATGGGACCTCATGAAACTTAAAAGCTTTTGCACAGCGAAGGAAACCATAAACAAGACTAAAAGGCAACCCTCAGAATGGGAAAAAAATAATTGCCTATGAAACAACGGACAAAGGATTAATCTCCAAAATATACAAGCAGCTCATGAAGGTTAATACCAAAAAAGCAAATAACCCAATCCACAAATGGGTGGAAGACCTCAATAGACATTTCTCCAAAGAAGACATACAGATGGCCAACACACACATGAAAAGATGCTCAACATCACTCATCATCAGAGAAATGCAAGTCAAAGCCACAATGAGGTATCACCTCACACCAATCAGAATGGCCATCATCACAAAATCTGGAAACAACAAATGTTGGAGAGGGTGTGGAGAAAAGGGAACTCTCCTGCACTGTTGGTGAGGATGTAAGTTGGTACAGCCACTATGGAAAACAATTTGGAGGTTCCTTAAAAAACTAAAATAGAACTACCATATGATCCAGTAATCCCACTCCTGGGCATATACCCAAAGAAAACCATCATCCCAAAAGAAACTTGTACCATAATGTTTATTGCAGCACTCTTTACAATAGCCAGGACATGGAAGCAACCGAAATGCCCATCAACAAATGAATGGATAAAGAAGATGTGGCATATATATACAATGGAATATTACTCAGCTATAAAAAGGGATGAGATGGAGCTATATGTAATGAGGTGGATAGAACTACAGTCTGTCATACAGAGTGAAGTAAGTCAGAAAGAGAAAGACAAATATTGTATGCTAACTCACATATATGGAATCTAAAAATGGTACTGATGAACTCAGTGACAAGAACAAGGATGCAGGTGCAGAGAATGGACTGGAGAACTCGAGGTTTGGGAGTTGGCGGGTGGTGAAGGGGAAGCTGAGATGAAGCGAGAGAATAGCACAGACATATATATACTACCAACTGTAAAATAGATAGTCAGTGGGAAGTTGTTGTATAACAAAGGGAGTCCAACTCGAGGATGGAAGATGCCTTAGAGGACCGGGGCGGGGAGGGCGGGGGGGGACTCGAGGCAGGGGGGGAGTCAAGGAAGGGAGGAAATATGGGGATATGTGTATAAGAACAGATGATTGAACTTGGTGTACCCCCCAAAAAATAATAAATAAATAAATAAAATAAAAAAAAAAAGAATTTATTTGAGCAAGAATTGATTCAGATCAGGTGGGATCAAACTGGAAGCAATTAGGGGCACTCCAGCCCTCAGAAGCTAGGGAAGACTTGAATAGAATAACTGCAGAAACAGTTACAAGAAATTATTTAATTGTCTAGAACTTAAAGCCTAATTACCTCTTTGTGATTGGTTGTCTTTAGGTTTCAATTTTGTACCCTTGAGGCCTTTATAGGCTTAGATTTTGTTTTGCTTAGATAGGTCGCCCTGTCATCAGAACCCCCTCATTCTCATGGCCTCCTTGTTTAATTAAATACCAGTAATACGGTTACTATTGCTCCCATTATTTAGGTCAGAAAATATTCAGCTTTCTGTTTTCTGAGAGGCCAGATCATTAGTTGAATTTGATGATAATATAAGAAATGGATATTTGAATCCTATCACTTATTGTTCTTCTATTCCATAATACTGGCTTAAATATAGAAAGAAAGGACCACCCTTGGGAATCGAACTCCCCTGTATTATGTGCTCTCTGCCAGATTAGAGCCCAAAGCAAGGCCCATTACCTACCCCCTTAGTTTTCAGGCTTCCTTCTTTTCTCTCACTTTCTCCCTTCCCATCTTTTAACACAGCCATGCCCATTTGTTTATGGCTACTATTGCGTGACAATGCAGAGTTGAATACTTGTGACAGAGGCCATATGGTCAGCCAAACTTAAAATATTGACAAACTGAACTTTTATGGAAAAGTTTTCTGATGCCTACTATGTAGGAAAGGATTACCAAAGCAGAAATGAGAGAATTTCAGAAAGAGTTTTTAACTGCTTCAAGTCACCTTGATTTTTATTTTTTGCAGAAATAAAAATTTCAAAGACATTGGCATAGACCTCCCTGACATATGTAACAGAAGTGTTCTTTAAAAGAGCTATTTTCTTAAAAAGCAGAGACATAATTACAAGCTATTCTCTATGGGGCTCTGATGACAAAATAACAATGATTTGTTCATTTCCCAGTGGACCTTAGAAGCTATTTGAGCAGGTAACATATGCCTAAACCCAAGGAAAACCACTGAGAAGTCTAGAGCATGCAGATCTGGGACTTGGGCAGACACATGGGAATGACGAGAACAGCAGTTGACAAACGTGAACTTGGGTATGGAGAATCCCTGGATGAAATGGGAACTTCAAAACGCTAATGGTAGGGGGAAATAAGGATGTTTGCACCAGAAGCAACTTAAGGAGCCCCTGGATAGGGTATTACACTTGGCAATTTTTTGTTGCTTATAGGCTTACACCCCACCCTTCTACAATGTGAGACATGGCTGTCGGAAAAAGTTGTGAAGGCCTTTTTTGTTAGGATACACTTGAGTAAGCAGGCCATTTTGTTTCACTATAAGAGCAAACAATAATATCTCTACAGAGAAACAGTTTTATTCACACCTGTTAATATACTAAGACAACAAGCCCAAAATGGAGTCACTTATGCTAAGTATCACATCACCAGACAAAGATTTAATTACAGTTTCAGCTCTCCCCAAAATGGAACTTTAAAACAGTTAATCATCAATCAGCAATCACCTACTCAGCAATAGCTAGGTAAGCTACATGAGATCCCTGCCATCCCCTAAAGGAAAATGACCTTGCAATAACCAATCCACTTTTTTGTCTAGTATACCCTCCTTGTTGCCGCTCCCTTCCGTCTATAAAAGTCTTTTATTTTTTACAGCTCCTCAGAACTCCTTTCTGTTCGTTAAATTGGATGCTGCCCAATTCGTGACTCATTGAATGAAGCCAGTAAGATATTTAAAATGTACTCAGTTGAATTTTGTTTTTTAACAATCCTAAACCCTCTAGGTGTTTGGATGGTTTCAAACCAGATATAAAGATTCTTCATGTAGGATCTGAAAAAGAGGGTTAAAAACCATGGATGAGTCTGTTCCAACATGAAAGGGGAGAAGAGTGGCGGGAGTTTGCTTTAGAGAGGAGGAAAGAGGAAGGGGACTTTGGGTGCTCCAGGTAAAGTGGGAGAATTTCTACGGTGCAGGATTATTCTGAGCTAAGAAGGAGAGACAAAAATCACAGTTCAGAGGGAAGAGAGAGTAGGAGACCAAGAAGGACTGTCAAGGTGAAAAAAGGGTTAAAAATGCGAAAGCTACAGGGTAAAGAAAATGAAGTGAGGAGTGAGGAACAGATAAGGTAGTATCACCTCATATGACAGAGCACTCACTCTACTTTTAAAGACCTGATTTGCCTGGGTTATAATAGGATATGATGGATTATAATACACAGTGCCTTCTTTCAAGGAACTGACATTCTGGGATTGGGGGCGGTGGGAGAGAAAACATGTACATATAAAATTAACTAATAGTCCAAGGTAGTAAAAGGAATATAATCTACAGAATCATAGCAGGTGGTTTAACCCACGCAGATGTGAACCCTAAAACGTATTTCTTTTTCATTCCTGAGTTCCTTTTTAAAAGACATCTCAGATCAGTGATTCCGTTAAAAAATGGTACCTAGGGCAGTAGTTTCCACTAAGGTTATCCTGAGGGTCAAATCCAAGTGGCATAGATAATCAAAAAGACCATGTATATATTTGCATTTAAAGTAGTATGATTTACATGTTTTTGCATATCCACACGCATTATGCATATAATTATGTTGACTGTAAGATCTGCCCTCACACACAATATTAAACTTTAAGTTAGTAGGCTGGAGGGAGTCAGTTCTTACATCTTCTTGCCCTCTTTCTTCTCATTCATCCTCTGTCATTTATCTAGCCAGCTTATGGGAGAGCACAGGAGAGATGCATAGTGGCTGTGTGGGGGAGGGTTGAGTACTGATAGGGATTTCAACCAGACCTTAGGTGGGAGAGCCCTGGACCCAGGTGATCAGGGTGCCAAGTTCTCACAAAATCATACAAGACTCTATGTTCAGTGTCAGAGAGAGGCTCTGTCAACACCTGTAAAAAACGTACTAAATACTATCAATAAAATTAATGATTATTCACATCTATTTTCTCTTTCTGACCTGAGAAACATAATCTCTGAGACACAAAGATTAATTCAAATGGTTACCATTTACTGAAAGCTTACTGTGTACCTGGTATTGTGCTACTTTACATATGGCTTTTCATTCTATTTTTTAAACAATTAATTACCTTAAGTAACTACAATTATCTCTACAGTTGAAAGAAGTTAGACTTAGGTTAAGTGAGTTGCCCAAAGTCACACAAGTAGTAAACATTAACACAGGGATTCACTGACTGATTCCTTTAATATATACTGAGTGCGTTATGTGTGCGAGACACTGGTGAGGTACTATCTGTTGAATTCCAGAGTCATGCAAAGTACTATACATAATTAGGATAATTATTTCCTGCCATAAAACTGCTTATTCTTTGGGTGTCTCTCTTTTGGCAAACAGTAGAACCATTCACCCACTCACTGAAGCCATAAATCCAGAGAGCCATATTAGATTGTACCTACTCCTTCAAGTCTCATATCAAAAAATTATCCAAGCCTGTCCATTCTAGTTTCTAAATATCTCCTTTATTCTTCCAAGAACTTCTCCAAATCTGCATTGCCACCAAGGCATCTTTTGCTCGTATTAGCTTATAGTTTTGTCCCTGTTCTCCATACTCTAGAAAATAAGAAAGAGTAGCCAGAGACGGTAGGGATGACATATTAGGCATCTTTGTTTCCCAGTGTTTAACACTGAGGCCAGAACAATAAAGATGTAACATTTGTTAAAGAAATTCTTGAATAAGGTTCTTACAAGTGAAATTTGGAAACTAAGCTGCTCTTGAGATGAGGATTTATTTAAATATACATATACTCTGAAAAAGCTTTCCTGGGCACAGACCATACATATTGACATAGCCACATATGATATTTGTAGATCTGGAAATTTTCAAATGAGGTGCCATTAGTCAGGAATAGCTTTGAACTGTAAAGAGCCAATGGATAGAGCTCACTCTGTCATATAAGGTAATAATTCTACATGGAGGTGGGGCAGTAATTGTCACGATCAAAGTGATCCTAGAAATCATGCCGAGAGAGAGCCTGCAGACTAAGAATGAAATTCAGATCTTAGACCCTCTAATAAACCAACTGTTGATGCTTTTTGGCAATGAGTTCTTATCATTCTGTCAACTACTTCCTCCTCCACTCCCCAATGCAAAATGTACCAGCTGTGGTGACTTTAAGTCATTTTAATAAACATTTATTTCAGACTATGTGTTAGGGGTTTAAAAAAATAAGAAATATATAAGCAGTGGGGATCAGAAATTATTGAATAATGCATAAGCAGAATCTCTGCCTTCAAGGAGATAAAGGAACACACTAGTCCTTTAATGCTTAAAATGTGCCTTCACATAAACTATCTCTTGTAACCTCATTTTCAAAACTATTATCTCCATTTTACTGATGAGGAAACTAAAGCTCCAAAGTAAATGAATTACTCAGAATCACATTACCAATGAGGGTTAAAATCCAGGACTTCTGATGCCAAATCTTTGCTCTCACATCATGCTGCCAAGTTGCTGTGAAAATCCGTTAATTAAGTTATTCAGTAACTCATTAATTAAGAAAATACTTATTGAACTCCTAGGCTGTTCTAAACACTTGGAATATGTCACTGAACGAAATGGACAAAGATGTCTGCTCTCGAGGCGCTTATGTTCTTGGCTTTCCCTTAATGAGCTGCAAATCTCCCTTTGGATGAAAAGGCTCTGCCTGCTACACCTGAGGCTTTCAGATTCTTTCCCCTTAAGGACAGTAGCTTACTCTGTGGAACAGCTGCCCTCGGGCGCTCATCTCTGAGCTTCTTGGACTACAAGCCTTTGGGTTAGCTAGTTTTCATTACATGCCATCAATTTTGCTGCTGCACGTATCAGTTACCACAAAGTTATTTAAGAGCATAAGACTGTTCGCCTTTGATTAATTTAAATATAAACACACAATGTTAGGAAAATTAAGTAGACAAAAACATTTTCATGCATCATAGGCATTTTGCAAACATATACAGTGTAACCTGTTAATTACATTTTCCTTCACAAACCATTTATCTTTTCAAAGCCTTGCCTAATAACTTGATGCTTCTCACTTACATTTTTAACTGCTTGTGATTCATTTTTCCACACTGTTTCCAGAGGGATTGCTATGTCCCAGATGAAAAGGAATATTAGAATAATGAGGTGCACATAGCATATACTGTCTCATTTTAGCCCAAAGACCATGTGGGATTGTTAGAATACTCATAGGACTTAGATAAAATGATGCAATGAATTCTTTCCAAATCAGTTCTCTTTCTTTAATTTGAAGGAATTAAAAGATCTACAACGGACATTTCCAAAATTTGATATATACCCCATGTATGTATCAAATGGGATCACCAATCATGCAGCTGGTGAGATGATAGAAAAAATACATTTTTTGTTCTTTGTCTCTGGTTCCTGGCACAGGGTTCCTAAAACCCATGTAAATTCCTAAGTGACGAGAGCACTAGGAGCATCTTTTGTTCTAATGAGGTGACTCTGAGTGGGCTCCTGAATGGGGGCTGTCACGGCAAAGACCCCAAGCCATGGTTAGAAGCTTGGAATTTTCAACTCCTTTCACCCACCTCGTTCTCTAGACAGGGGCTGGAAATGGAGTTACTAATTGATTGTGCTTACTTGAAGAAGTCTCCATAAAACCCCTATGATATGGGGCTTGGAGAGCTTGGGTGGGTGAACATATCCATGAACCAAGAAGGTGACACACCCCAACTCCGCAAGGACAGAAGCTCCTGTGCTCAAGCCCCACCCAGACCTTGCCCTATCTGGCTGGCTGTCTGTATCCTTTATCATTTTCTTTAATAACTGTTAAACTTAAGTGTTTTCTTGAGTTTTATGAGTCACTCTAGAAAATATTTGAATCTAAGGTGAAGAGGTCGTGGCAAACTCCAATTTGTACCCAAGCTGGACGGAAGTTTTGGATAACCCCGGAGCCACTCCTTGTGACTGGCATCTGAAAGGGGGGCAGTCTTGTGAGACTAAGCCCTTTCATCCGTGGGAAATGATGCTATCTCCAGGTAGGTAGTGTCAGAATTGAGTTAAATTGTAAGACATCCAGCTGTGTCAGAGAAATGCTTGGTGGGGGACAACCTCCCACACATTTGGTAGAAGTGTCAGAAGTGAAGAGTTCAGGAAGAGAATTGTAGGTTTTCCAATATACACCCCTAAACTGGATCCAGGGAATCACTGTCACTGCATCCTTTCCCCTCACTCCTAGCACCACTAATGACAAACACTGGCTTAGTTCTGGTCATAGCCACATAATCCTACCTGCCATCTTTCCATTCCAGTCAGAATGTCATCTTCTGTTTCAACCAGTACAATAGAGTTCAACTTCATCTCTTCATCTCCAAGATCCACCACAGAGAGTAGGTGTGTAGTAAGGAGTCCACCTGAAGTTCCAGCCATACCAAGTTATTTGCAGTTTCCTATGGGTCTTATTTTTTCATATCTCCATGCCTTTGCCTATCCTGCTTTCTTTTCCTATAAAGCTTTTTCCTTTTTAGTCTTCTTAAAATTCTACCTTTGTTTTTCATACTCTGTTAAGGCGTCACTTCTCTTCCAAATGAAGCAGTTCCCCTCCTCCTCACACCTTCTTTTCTCTCTTCAGTTCGTTTAGATAGAAATGGCTTCACTCCTTTGTTCCCACTGTACCCAGTGCAGCACCTAATGTTTTACTAACCATCTTTCTCTGCATGCCTGTCTCTCTCTCTCCTACACTGTTTGCTGCTTTGACAGTAGGCATGGGCATGTATTCTCCAGCCCCTAACAGAGTGACCGTCCATGAAGTCAGGGAATCCTACTGGATGAAGAGGATACACACATCTTCAGTAGGGAGGAGATGTCTGTGTGCTCACGAGTAGTGTAGCTCCAAAGTAGTGCACCTTAAAAGCAGTTGCAGGATGCTCTTCCTGAGAAGGGGTGAGGTGGACAGTAGCTGCTAACATTTTTGCTTCTTCTTTCTCTTTATATCACTCTCTTTCCTTCCCAAATAGGTATTAATTCCTCTCAAATGACATTTGCTATGTCTTGGCCAAATAAGTATTGTAGAGCTTCCAGCACTGTAAGTGCCTCTGCTACTCCTGGATATTTTCTTGCAACTAGTTCTACTGGTACCAGCTGGTGGGAAATGTCTTGGTCACAGTGTCTAAACCGTAAGCCATATGTTGTGCCTGCAATCCACATGGGCTTCTTGGTCAATCTCTCTAGTATACTTTCAAGAATATATTTCCCAACTTATTTCTCTGTGTGTGTGTGTGTTATTTATACCCTCAAATATTCCATAAAAATTCAGAGCACTTGAACTTGCTAGTATTACTGATATATAGGCTAAGTCCACCTTTGTTATATTGTGTATACTGGCCTAAGGCACATAGTAAAGTTTTAAAACACAAAACATAAATCTGATCAAAACAAGTGAATTTGATTATTCTTAATGGGCAAAGTATACTTATTCACCCAACAGAGCTCCTGAAGACTAAAATGTTTGGCAATAACACAGAAACCAATTTATATTAATTCATTAATGGAAAGAATTTAGGGATAATTTTGCTATTCAAATTTACTACTAAACCAGGCTCAAACATCTGCTTTTAATAGTTTCTTTAATATCTGCTCAATATTTCTAAAAAGCTAGCAAAAGCAGTTGCCAATGGGTTTAAGAAAAAAATGTAAGAAAAATCAAACTTACAATGGAGAGATTTTGTTATTTTTACACAAGAGCAGTCTTCCTTGGGAGAATAATTTGAGAACCATGAAAATTAATCACCCTTTTGGAGCAAAGATTTAAATATAAAATAATTTTATGTACAATTACAGCTACCTAAGAAAAAGTAAGATTAGGTTGTGCCTACCTTGATTCTTCCGGCTTTCCCTGCCAGGTTGCTCTTTAGTACAAATGCCCCCTATCAATGTCTTCACTGTTGCCTTCTGTTCATCACCTCATCCTATCCACTGAGACTATGGCAACTGTTAAATTCTATTAGAGAGTCATTAGTTTAAAAATAGTTCCCCAGCTGGATTATGAGCTCACAGCAGGCAGGACTCACATGTGTACATTTGCACCTAGCACAGGATCTGGGCTAGATCTAGTATTTCAAAGATGAGCATCCTTATTCTTAACTACAGAAAATCTGTGGTCTCTGTTTATGAACTTGATCAACATTCACTCTCATTATAGCTTTTATCACAGAATTTAACACAGGTTGATTTACTTCAGTATTAGAGAACTGCCTTCTCCATAGCTACTCTTACCTGGGAGGGGAACAATTTCCACTTGCTGGCCCCTGAGATTCCCCTGGACTACTGCCTTTATATTCTGTGAGTAGAGCACAGGCAGGTGTGTAGCTTCATAGCTAGGCACTTGGACTGTGATGTCAGATAGGGTTGCATCCCGGCTCTGCCACTTCCTAACTGTGTGATCTCGGTGATCTACTAAATCTTTGTGCTTCCATTGACCAGAAAATTAGAGATGTTAGTTTTGCTCTCCTGTTTGCTTGAGTTTTCTCATCTTCAAAACAAGATAATGATAGGATTTACTTTATAGTACTGCTGGAAACAATAAATGATAGGGTGTGTAAGTTTCTTAGAACAGGACATGACCTGTGGCAAGCGCTTCATAAATGTTAGTTATTGTTGTTATTCCATACTGAAATGCTAGAAGAGGTTTTATAAGCTAGTTCTTGCTGGTAGGAAGAGCATCTTTCAAATTAAGGTGTAAGCTGAAAACAGTTCTCCAATTAAATTAACAGAAATTCTCTGAAACTTCCTATAATACTGTTAAAGATATTTCTGGTGACTGCAGCTTAAGGTTTTTTGGTTTTATCATTTCATATCATTTCATCATGTTATACAGGCCCTTCCTACTTTAATTATGTTCCCTGGGCCAGTGGCACCAATATCACTTGGGGGCTTGTTAGACATGCAGGATTTCAGGGCCCACAGAAATCCTATTAAATTAGAATCTGAATTTTAATAAAAATCCTATATGATTTTTATGCATATTAAAGTTTGAGAAACACTGACTATAGTGTAGTCTCCTCATTTAAAAAATGAGAATAAAGTACCTATCTCACAGGTTTGTTGTGAGATTCAATATGTCAATGTACGTAAAGAATGTTGAACAGTGCCTGACACATATAGCAAACGCTAAATACGTCTTCATATGCTAGGGTGAGTCAAAATTTAACTGCACTCTGGCTGTAGAATTTATTTTAATTAACTTTTAGAAAAGACAAATACATCATTTTTTGACACAGTCTCCTTGATTTTTAATACGCTTTGTCCATCTGTCAACAAGCTTTCATATTCCCTCATTAAAAAATGTTTTAGGCTGAGCTGTGAGCCACGAATGTACCACTGTCTTCACTTCATCAGAAGTGAATCTTTGTCCTTGTAGGGCTGCTTTCAGGGGACCAAACAGGTGAAAGTCCAATGGAGCAAGATCAGGACTATAGGAAGGATGCTTTAACATCTCAAAACAAAATTTATGCAGTGTTGACAGTGTGGGCAGAAATGTGTGGATGCGCACTCCCTCAGGTCGCAAAAAACGAATCACTGCACACTGCTCTTCTTTCGTGCAAATCATAAGTGGGGCATCCATTTTTGCTCACAGGGCAGCTACAAATGAACTGCTGTAACACATTCACATCTGCACAGCAGCGACTGGGGAGACAGTAGCCTTGAATGGGAAGCGCTGGTAAGACACGGTGGCCAACAGAAGTTTTAATATAACTGTAGTGCAGATAATTTTTGACTCACCCTTGTATATATGGAGTGCTGAGAAAAATGGTACGGAGGTTATTGCTCTCTTTTAATTGACCACAAAAAACATGCCAAATCTTGTGTTCAGTTTTAGGTGTCATAATTTATGTAAACACTGAAAAACCATAATACATTCAAAAGAGAGTGATAGAAGTGTTAAGGAAAACGAAACTTTGTTATTAGAAGAATGGTTAGAGACGCTAGGAATATTTATGCTAGAGAAGAACACACCTGTGGGAGATGATAACTGCCTTTGCATTTTAGAAGATGCAGATTTATCCTTGTGACTCCAGATGGTAAAATAAGAACATATGCATAGAAGTAAAAGAGAGAGATCTGATTCAAAATAAGGAACAGATCTAGTTTCCTTACAGTCAGATCTGTTCAAACTGGAAAGGAGCTTCTTGCCAGGAGGTGAGTTCTCTGCGCTGTAATGTCCAAAAAGAGACTGATGTTCATTTTTCTGGGACAGCAAAAGGGATTCATGCAATAGGTGGTCTCTGAGGTGACTTCCAACTCTGACATGCATGATTTTATGAACAACATCACTGAAGGGGTACTTAGCCTTCATCACAATTCTAGAAACTTCAAGCTCTTTGGTGTTTAGAAAAGTCACAGCAAGTGACTTTTGACAATCTGTTATCTAGCTAATTTTGTATACATCCTTTCTCTCTTTCTAAATATTTCCTTGTCCCTCTTTTCCCACATTTCAAAAGCAAGCAAAAAGGGACAGCAAATTTAAGCCTTTCTACAACCAGTACATAAACAATCCTCCACTAAGTTGGATCTCTCGAATGAAGAGATGATAATCTACCTAACTCTTAAAAGGGAATAAAGCTACCTCATCTGCCTTTAGTCTTCTAGGTATTTTCTTCTTGAAATTATGGTTACACTGAATAGGACTTCCTTTGCCAGAGATATAGAACGTTTATATGCAAGGCTTACATATTTCTACACTAAGAATTCAGTAGGAGTATTCTAAGAAGATCCTGAACCTACTTGGAACAGTCTAATTTAAAGCCAATGTAAACAAATGTTAGAACTGGAAGTTCCCTGCTTAGCTAAGTAAGAGCCATCAAGGCTCATTGCATCACCGTATTATTGTACCATTGCTTCCACCAAAAGGAGTAAACACTAGAAGAATTCCAGGCACCAAGGCAAGACCAGCAGGGATGATACAAGCTGGATCAACTCAAATGATAAGGTCAAACTCCTTAATCTAACCTATACCAGAGTGAAGAAATATGACAGAATGATTGTCCAGTTTTTCACAAGCAACAACTGGGCTTGCAAAGCTGATAGAGCAAACAGCAAAACTGGACATGAAATGAAAACTGACTGACAATCCACCACGTGCCAGATACTTCCACGCACACTTTCTCATATGTCTCACACTAAGGCTGGGAGGAAAGTTGAGATATTCTCATTTTTCTAGATGAGGTAACCCAAGGCTTAGAGAAGTTGAGTTACTTACTCAAAGTCGTACAACTAATTAATGGCTGAGCTGATATTTATATAGTTTGATTTTCAACGTAGTTTCTTTCCAATTATACCCAAACTGCTAGAACTTACAGAGTTTATCCCTGAGGTCTGTCAACAAAAAGAAAGGTAGAATCTCTTCTAAGGAGGTGCTCACTGTCAACTATTTTAATAACCTGACAGACAGGGTTCTAGGTGGGGAATGGCAAACACCAAAGTTGTGAGTGTCAAAGAGGCAGCTTTTTGGATGCGTGTGTCTTAGAGCACTTTCTCTGCTTCTGGTCAGACTTCACAGACTTACCTCTAAGAAATCACACAGCAAGGGAAGGCAATTTGAAGACTAGGTCCTGCTAAGGAAACCAACTAACCAACACCTGGGCACTCCCTAGGTGGGGCACAGTATGTGGGGCTGGGGTTCAAGGCTCAAAGGTTGTGATGCTGGAAGAATTAATGTTTCACGTCAGCATGAAGGTGAAGCATTGGGGATGGCTCTGAAAGAAGGGGCAACAGTCAAAGCTATAATCACAACCTCAGGAGAGATCAACACCTACTGTACAAGAGGATTTAGAAATCCAATAAATAAAGCTAAATAGAGCTGCTATACTGAACAGTGGCATAAAGCCACGGTTTGCTGGCAACTCGGAACATCATTGCATAATGTGCTGTGTCAGGCAGTGTGATGCCCAGCCTGCAGATAGCCAGAGAGGGGTTTTGAAGTGACTGACCAAGTTATATGATTTGCAGGTGTTTTGTGTACTGTTTTGTTCGGTAACTTATTCAGGAGGTGGCAAAAACTTGAACCCAGATTGGCAATTATGCTACTGATTTTGAGTTTGGAAAGAAGCCAGGAAGGGGGTCATAACATGGTCTGGAATCCACAGGTGGCTTCCAATTTGTCTATAAAAAGAGAATCAAAGGGAAAACTCAGAAAGCATCTTAAATCACATTTGTGTAATCTTATTTAACGGACAGGTGGCCGATTGCAGAATTTTTTTAAAGTATGGCTCTGTGTGTGTGCATATGTGTGTGCGTTTCCTCAAAAATTCACGGGCATTATTGAAAATGATGCCATGTAGTCATTCTGGGCTCTAGCTGGCGTGCAAGAAATAACAATGCCATAGCTGTTGCCTTCTTCATTGCCTCAAAAGAGGGAGAAACGAGCTTCTGTTGTTAAAGCCACTCCCGTTGTCACAATTTTTTTTCTTTCTCTTCCTTTCTCTCTCTTTTTTCCCCGCTGCCCGTTATATAAAGCTGAGTTTTAATTTTAAAAAAGCAAAATAAAATAGAGCTATTTTGAGACAAAATATTAAATATGAGAGTGATTTGGAGCTCTGAGTTTATTTTTTAAAATTAAATAAAGAGTCAGCATGTGGTTATTGTAAATAGATGAAGCTTTAGCTCTCCCTACAGGCTTTTGTTACAGTAGCTTCCTAAAAGCGGGAGGAGATCAGAAGCTGAAAATCATCCCGAAGTGTTCATCAAAGAGAGTGATTTCCTTTGTCCAAGATGAAGTCACGAGCCGTTACCTTGGTCAGCGGTGAGATCGTGCAAATTCCTGCTGCCAATGACACTTTATCACATTATTGAGGCTACTGAGTCTTTTTTTCCTTTTTTTAGTGGTTTTCAGCTCTTGACTGAAAAAAAAAAGAGATGGAGAATAATAATAAAAATAACAGCCACAACAATAATGGGACAACCCCAGAAAAGGCAGGCAGGAAAGACGATGCTGCTTTCCAGGTTGCCACAGTCTCTCTGGAGCCTGGCTTTGGAGACCAAGGATTACACTGGAACTGCTGATTCCGGGCTGGACTCAATATCAACTCCAGATGGAATCACTGTGGAATAATTATCTATTAGCATAAGCCCTGGTTATAAAACAAATAGGCAGCAAAACCTCTCAATACTGAAAAATAAAAACCAGTTTACAAACATACTTTGGGCCACACCCCACACCCAAAGAGGAAATAATCCTGAATATTCTTCAATGTTGCACAGAGGTGCACCGAATCAACCATCATCATCATCAGTAATCAATAATTATTATTGTGATGACTACCCTTTATTTATTATTTGCTGTTAGCTACATATTCTGCCGTGTTATTTAGTCCTCACATTAATGCAAACATGTAGGTGTGCTTAGTCCTTTTCATGGATAAACAAACCAATTTAGAAGTTAAGCCACTTGGTCAAAGTTACCCAGCTAACCTGCTGGAGGCAGGGCTCAAACCCAGGACTGTCTGACTACGGAGTCAAGACCATTAACCACGCTGCTCTACTGGACTGCGCTGTTAACCACTATGCTATACTGCCTTGGTTTTGTTTTTAAAGGCACTACTTCTAGATATGACCTAATAGGAACAATTAATTCAGCAAACATTATTACTTTTTAACAAGCACGTTTAGTACATATAGAGTGCTAGAAATGGGCAAAGTATTTAACAGACACGTAAAAATCACTAAGAGGAATCTGGCAGAGAGAATCATATAAAGTGGGTCCACAGAATATGAGCGAGTCCGATAAAGAAAGAAGTCTAAAGAAAGGAAAGTGAAGTAAGCTTTTGTATCACACAGGCTGTCCTGGCTAACAACCCCACTGAGTATGGGAAGGAGAACAAAAGACCTCATCAGGACAGGGGTCAATATGAGGATAAACTGAAATGATGAATAACAGGGAACAGACAACGAAAGGTTTTGTTCAGCTTTTTAAGAGCCAGAAATTACGGAGAGGACCCAACATTCCAACATTCCAACATTTATTTGTCCCAAACATTCCCTGAGTGCCAGGGATAAAAATAGTAAATGTTTCATGCCTCCTGGTGCTAAAGATTGAGGAAGGAAAACAGACCTATAAGCAATAAAATGTCATGAGCACTGTAAGAGAATTTGTGCAAGATACAGTGAAGCCAAGAGGAAAGAGTAGTTAAAATTCTAGAGAAGAGAATGCCAATTGAAGTTTCGTAAAAGAGGAAACAACTTAATAGAATCTTGAAAGTTACGGAAACTTATGGCAAGTGAACTGGAATAGTGAGAGGGGAAAAGAAAAATATTTAGTGGAGGAAATAAGATGTGCAAAGTCATGAAGACGTGGGCCCTTGGGGAATCTGTGAGTAGTTTTGAGTGGCTGGAGGATGCATTAGGATTCAAGGGGACTGTGCAGAGATGAGAGCTTAGATGT
Organism: Hippopotamus amphibius kiboko; assembly: GCF_030028045.1. Taxonomy (NCBI): domain Eukaryota; kingdom Metazoa; phylum Chordata; class Mammalia; order Artiodactyla; family Hippopotamidae; genus Hippopotamus; species Hippopotamus amphibius. Next base: position 84,656,302 of record NC_080186.1, on the reverse strand, counting down.
AAACAGGGTCAAGGTCATGGGGGCTTCCTATGGGGAGCTAAGAAGTTAGGACTCTATCCTGTCAGTGCTGAGTAGTCACTGAAGAATACTATGAAAGATATTAATTTTTTAGAAATCACCCTTGTAGCGGCATGGCAGATGAGTAGGGGCTAAAGCTGGAGGCAGGGAGGCAAGGTGGGAGCTGGATAGTGAATTGTTGCAGTGGCGAGAGAAACGAGTGGATAAACGCAAGAGATAGAGCGAATGGGATCTACGTCTGATTAGATGCTGGGAGTGACTACACCACATTTTGAAATGAAGTGATAGGTTTTGGAATTGTGCGTGAAAGAATGACTCTGCTACTTCCATATGGAAAAACAACAACTGGCTAATTTTATACACATGCTATTTTTCAACTTCTGCACCGTTCAGTGGTTAATACATCTCTTGGCTTAAAGTAGTCCCTATTTCTTCAAATCTATCCTGTCATAAAATCAGAATTTTAATGCTTAAACAGACTTTAGCAGTTCTCTAGTTCCAAGTGCCCCCATCCCCCTACTGCCCCATCAGATAGATAAATAATTGAAAGGCAATAAGTTAGGAGTGCAGCTGTGACTAGAACCAGGTGACACCCAGGCCATTGTATTCAATGCTCCTTAAACAAGGACAATATGGTATAGTTTTGCTTGAGTTCAATTCTAGGAAAGATTATGTCTATTCAGATAATTTTTATCTTTCCCTTTTTACCTTAGCCGACAGAAAATGTACATCCATATCCAAGTATTATAATTTACTCAACTCAAGTGACTGAAAGCTTCTCTTCCTTCTTCTATGAGTATGAGAAGAGCTTTGTTCTGTTTTAGTCCTAAATACCTTATCTTGCATTGCATTTTAAACTGCCCTTATGTCTACCTTTATGTCCTTTTTGATATTGATAAGAGCACAAATTATAAATGAACAGATTTATCAACAAGCAGTTTCCTTCTAAGCAGGAATATAACTCTATATTTCCTACGGATGGCCAGTATTGGAATTATCATGAAATTTTTGTAAGCTTGGAATATAAAAATTTCAGGGGACTTCTCAAGCAGTAGAAAATGTCTATTTAGGATGAACAATTAGAGGCATCCCTGGAATCATGGATATAAAAGTTCTCCCAAAGCTGTGTTTGTCTTTGTTTGAAACATCACCAGGCAAGCCTCTTCATACTAATGACACTTGCTACATATTTTGTTATCCCAGCTTCTGTAGTCTCCCGCAGAGGCTTTACTTGAAGATTATCTTGATAATTCAGTCGTGCTTCCTTCTCTTCACCTCCAATTCAAATATTTTTACTTGGATTAAATAAAAAAATCAAAGGAAAGTGTGTGATACCATATAAATCTAGTCTTTAACTTATACAAACTTAAAAAGATCTAATGATACAAGAAAACCATAGGAATTCTGTCTAGAAGAAAGGCAAAGGGAAAGCAGTCTTACCAAGATGGGATAAATATGTGACTTATCTACCGGAGGCAGATGGGAACTTTTTGTGCAATATATTAGTTATATGGCTAAATTCTACAGTTAAGATTGGAAAGCCTTCTCTTTTGTTGGCGGGTGGGGTGGTTGGGTGAGAATTAAGCTCTATTGCAGGTTTAGCAAGGCGTACATTAGGAGAGATGGGCTATTCCAGTGGGTGTCATCAAAAAGATGAATGAAGAGACAGACCTATGACACCCTGAGAACATATGGAATGGATCAACAGCTTTATAAATGATATCATATGGTGAATGTTTTTTATATACCAACAGACAGGACATGTAGTCTAACAAGTCTGGACGTATTTATGGTGGCAATGGAAAGGAATATTTGAAATTAGAATTAATTCTGGGATATAAGATCACTGTAACCAAAATAAATATTAGTTGATATTTGAAATACGACTAATTGAAAATTGTGTTCACTGACATGTTTACTGTTTGAATGGTAGCCTGAACTTCACATTAAGTGGAAAATATATCTTCATACCTTTAGCGCATTTTCAACTTTTCTGGTTGTGAACAATAGCATGAAACGCTTTTAATTTTAACGACTCATTAAAAACATACCCACATACACGAATAAAGGTGAAACGAAAGTTTCAGGAAAAAATACTCTTATAAAATGTAACATATTTGGATTCTTTTTTATTCTATGCTTTTACATTCTACTATTTTCATCAGAATCCTGCTATGAGTTTCTAAACAGATTCCAAGACCCACTAATGGGCTGCAACCAGAAATTTGAAAATCACTGCTTAAGATGACTGCTGTAAAATCAACCAACTCAACCTAAACCAGAGAATCCACTTGATCTGAAAGGTAGAAAACTGAACAGATGTAGGATGACTCCACTGGATCATATGAAAGCAGAAGCAAAGAAGTGTTCGATGTTGGGAAATTGCTGAGGATAAATTCTTAGCGGGAGATTTATTAGCTTTATGGTCCAGGAACCATCAGTCAGTATTCTGCTTGGTGGTGCAAAACCCAGAGAGAGGAGATATACAATGTTGTTTTTCTAATAAAATATTGAATCTCTATTAATGTGAGTTTCTATTGCAATTATGATCTGTTGTCAGCCTGCACTGCAGGGACAGAGTCTAATTCTCTCTTGTGCGGTGCCTGGCATCCTGTTGGCAGCCAGCATATGTTTATTATTGGTAATAACAATAATAATGCTAATAATGATAACTTGATGATTAGAATCTTTTGCAGTAACATGCAAAGCTAGGATTATAAGGACTCGTTTTCTATAGTTTCCATTTTTACTCCCCATGGTTTATACTTCTTCCAATCTTGAAAATACACTACCTATTCCCCTTCTGATTGAGTCTATTCAGCAAAAGTTAATGTTTTTGGGTATTTTTTTCCTTATGGACCTCAAAATGAAATGCCTTTCTATTTGTCTCCTTGTTTGTCTTACCGGAATCACAGATGAGGTCAGCATAGCTGGAGCAGGGAGATTCAATTGTTAACTATTGCTTCAGAAGCCACAGAGAGAGCACAGACGCTTGCAGACCATCACTTTGTACATATATTTTGTGTATACATGTATGTTTTTATCACTACAGCACATTTGATCTTAATTTTTCCAAATTCTCAGTGATGAATTTAGTTTTAAGATTGAGAAATAGGGAAGTTTATTTTTTTAAACTAGTGTGTGCTTTCTTATCAGACTGTCAATTTTGTAATTTCAAATTGAGGCTCTAATTCCACAGTGATATAAACATAAGGGAGAACAAGAGAAGTAACTACCTATCAGCTGGAGGATAGGGATGCCCAAGGCTGAATGTGACAGCAGGAAAGGAAAGAGAAACCGTGGTAATAAGGTAGGAGAGGGTGGTGGGAAGCCGAAGACAAGGAGGTGGATTCCAGTGTAGCCACAGCAATAGGGAGATCATCCAGGTCTAATCCAGGGAGACGTTAGGGAACAGAAGTGGACAAGGATGGGCCATGGTGATGGGATGGGGATTTACACAGAGGGAGAAAAGAAAGGAGAAACAGGAGCAATGGGGCTTTCTGGTCATGCCAGTTCTGGGAGGAATTTCAAGCTGACATCATCCTTCATAACCAGAGCACTGAGTTAGCAAATATTTACTTGCTTTAATTCAAATTTTTAACTCGTGCACTAATCATATGTATAAAATAATTTCCATTTCCTTACCTAAGTAAATAAGCTGTGCTTCAAGAAATTTCACACATTCCAGCAGCAGGCTCAATGCTGCCATTCACTACCAAACAGTACTGTACAACCAAAGTTATTCTTAATTATTTTATTAACTATGGCTTCACCTCCTAGCTGGTAGCACATTCAATTGAGGTTCAGGTTGTTTAGTGGAAGGAACACACTTCTTATTGATATTTGTATAGGCAGGGAGTTGTGATTCAAGCCACTGCATGAGTTGGAGGCAGCTGGGACCACCTGGTTTCTGCCTTTGCTTGATCACTGGTTAGTTACAGCACTTTTAACAGTTCCCTCATTTGTACGCTGGAAGTAACAATACCTGCCTTAAAGGGTTATCTGGGGAGTTAAAATGCAATAGTGAATGAAAAGCACTTAGTACAACTTAGCACCTTTTAAAGGGCTGGCAAAATGGTATCTGTTATATATTTCTTAGAAGATTGTGTGTGGGAGTTCATATTTAGACAGAAAAATACAGGTAGGAGACTACGATTAATTTTACTCTTTACGTCAGGTAGCATTGTAGACATGCATGCATCATAGCTCCTGTCTCAGGTACCCAGTAAAGAGGGCTGAGGGGGATACAAGTAGAGAGGAGTAAGCAGTCACCGATCACAGGCAACATCTACATCCTCTGCTTTCTTAGACCCGCTGGATATGAAAAGCAGAGTTAAATATCGTGACATCTACTGCTCTTTATGTTAAACAAACCAAGGCCTCCCATAAATTAAAATGATTTTCTTATGCAGCGTGACATAGGGTTATCCAATTTGCCAGAGAGGTGCAACTGAGACTCTGTTATAAGGGGAAAGTGCAGGTAGGCTGTGTTTAAAGCTGCAAGTACCACGTCAAAAAAATAAAAGCCCCTCTCGGTTTAGTCAGTGCATTTGCTTAGGCCCTAATAAACTAAGAATGGAAAAAGGTTAATTGACAAAATGATACTTGTCTCATGCTGTCCTGAGCGTTGCACTCAGGCAGATGTGTGAGACAGGGATCCTGCTGTGCTGACAAGAATGGTTATTGTAACTGACTCTTTATGCCCTCAAGGGTGCATAGCTTCTAGAAGGTTTTCACCCCGGAATCTCACTGTTGTGCTAGAGCCAATCCAAGGAGGGTTGTAAAACCAGAAAGCCAAAGGACAGCACAGTTTACACTTAATGTAACTGTGTTGAGGCAAGGCCACAGATTGGCACTGGTTAAACGTTGTGGTGGAAATTCTGCTTTGCATTTGCAACTTATATTTGTTGAGCACTTAGCCACATGCAAGGCAACGTGTTAAGAGCTCAATAGACCCAGTATCTCATTCTAGTCTCACAAGAACCTTCTAATGGGTTTATTGCTTTGTTTATTCTGCTTGTGCAAGTTGGGGACAATTTGAAATTGCATCATTAAAATTTTTTTTGAAAGCGTGTTGGCATTTCAGTTGCTGGTTTTGAAGCTCTCTGAACGTGGGCAGTGGTCATCTGTCCATATGCTAGACACACAAGCCATCGTGCACATTCCAACAAGGGTTGTCACATGTACGGATACATCTTCCTCTATTAATGTGTCTGCCTTCCTCCCATGCACATTTGCTGTGGTTATTTTGATCCCTTTTACCTAATCATATCTAGATGCTATTTTCAGATACATCATATATAACTTTAGGTCTTCTAATCGGGTATGTGGATGTTTTATCTTAAATATTCCTCTTTGAAGTCAAAATCTCTCTTTTCCTCCTCTCATTTCTCCAACACACCAACGATGAACTCCAACACGTTTCCTCCTACAACTGCACATGTCTCCCCCAGTGTTCACTCTCCTCAGGTACCTTTCCAAAAATCATCTTCTGAGTTCTCTTTAGGCAAACTAATGGGCTCCTCCATGTGACAAAAGATAATTAGGGACACAGGAAAAGGCAAATGCACACAAAGGTGTATAAAATAGTCATTGGTGAGAAGAGGATTAGGTGAATTGTGTTTGTAATTTCATTGTCTCTTGATTTGAATACATGGTCTTATGCAGTACATATAGCTCAGATTTTAATATAAACTCCTTGGAGTGTATTAAGAGTTACACTCCCTTTCACTAAGTCTTCATCACTGAATAGTGCAGACAGTTAGTTGTTAGGCTACTTTAACCTCAAGTCTTGGGAACAACTGAACCAAGGAGAAAACAGCACACACAATGGACAACCTGCCACCAAAGCCCTAAGAAGTTAAACAGGCAAAGAAGACTTTATTCAGGGCTGTAGCAGTAAGGAAGAAAGACCAGAACGTAATCTGAACTCAACTCTGCTAACCCAAAAGGTGGGAGAGATTTTTAAGAGTTAGGGTGAGGTCACCATAGGCCATCTGTTTGCTAACTGGCTTTATCGAATGAAAAAGTAAACTTTCTCGTATCTTCATGACAGGAGGTAATTTTACAACTTGGAGAAAGACACCCTTAAAAGTTAGGCTCCTTCCCTACCACAGAAACTGGGAAAAAGGGGTGCTGTTTTCCTTGATACTTTTCAAAGAGATGGCTCCAGGTCTTTGAGAAAAATATTCTTGGTTTGTAAAATTGAGAAGAGGATTTTGAAAAGGTTTACATCTCCAAGGGGTAGAGAAAGAATTTACAAGGACAAGTTTTCTAAAGTAAAAGTGCTAAGAAAAGGGAGGTCAGGCCTGGAGCCTGGAAGCCTGACTAAAGTTTAGTCACGCTGAGGACAACGCTAGTGTCCTTGTGGCCAGGTGTATTTTTTAAGTGTGGGAAGAGAAAGCTGTGGACAAGACCAGGGGCTCTTCTCCTTTCTGAGCTTTGATTTCAATCAGCCCCTTGTGTGTTGGGACAGAGTGTGACCAAAAGTAGGAAAGAAGCATCCTTCAGTGTGCACAGTGCAGCCAAGCCAAGCCCTATTGGGACAGATCTCCACGGTGCCCCCTTGCCACCTGCCTGCGTTATGCCCACCTGCCCCCACCCCCATGCCCAATCCTGCATGTGACCTAGCGATTGGGTGCGGTATTAGCATCTCCTGAGGAACTTCTTAGAAATGTCAAAACTCAGCCCTCACCCCAGACCCAGTGAATCAGAATCTGCATTACAGCAAAATCCTTAGGTGATTCCTAGATACCGTTAAAATTTTGAAATAGAGGATCCTGTAAAGAGAATCTCAGGCAGGAAGTGTCACATCTGTGACACCTACCATTAAGAGAGAAAAACAAAGAATTCAATGAAATGTCCATACTCACGGTGGCTACCATCATGCCAAGAGTTACTGACTTGAGAAACAAGCCATCTCCCTCAGATTAAGAACTTTGAACCAGTTTGAAAACTTTACCATCCTTGTCACAGATAACTGACAATTTTCCCTTTCCGGTCACCGGGCCCCTCGTTAGAACCTCCTTCTCCACACCCTGCTACCCTAACACCTAGAATTCTTTCCCTTTCGCTGCCCTCCGACGGGGCTGAGGCCCGTGCTCCCATGTTAGCCTCTGCTCATTAGGGACGTGGGCAGGTCCTGACATCTGGACTCTGCACACATTATTTGTTATTCAGATCCAGCCACTCCTGGCAGAGAGCAGCCTGAAGTTTCGAAAGAGCATAAATTCATAACAGAATTAGGAGGAACTGGATGCATTTAGTGCGATGCTATGGACGACGGTAGACACATCCCGGGACCTGGGAAATGCTAATTGCAGCTGCGCTATGAAAGCCGAGGCTCTGCTTCAGCCCAGAGATATCTGCGGTGAAGAGCAAGTCCCCGCGCAGACAGCGCTGGCTCCCTCGGCTCCCAGCACCCCGTGGCTCAGCCCTCCCTTTTATTTCTATTTTCCCTCTCCACTAAAAACACCTTCCCTGGTGCCCAGCTCCTGCTCAAGGCCAACACCCTGACAGACAAGCAATCTCACAGTACCTGGGGGGAAAAAGCTGTTTTAACGAAAATAGATCAGCCAGGATATTTTCTTTGACAATGCTCTCTTCGTGCAGCTTATACTGCTCCTGCACACTGCCCAAGGGGATGAAAATGGGAGCCAGCAGGGAATTCACATCTGAGTCATCTCTCACTGGCTCCACTCCCCGGGATTATTGAGGCCCTGTCTAAATGCAAACGTATCTCCCCATTTTCCCTGAATTCATTGGGAGGGAGAGGCAGGCTAGTGGGCTCAGGAGGCAGGGCTCCACTCCCAGTTCTAAGTCCATCCCCTTTGGCCTTGACCTTTAGCTTACACTTTCTCTACATCAGTTTCTTTATCTGTTAAATGAGACCTTGACTGAAACCTGGGGTTCTTAGCCATGGCTACCGGTAAAAATAATCTGGGAATCTTAAAAAGCAAAACACAACAAAAAACGAATGCTGAGGTTCCACCCCCATCAGTAGATCAAAATCTGTACCTAGGGCTCTGGCACTGGGATGCGTTTTTAAATCTTCCAAGATGCTTTGTAACGTGCACATGGGATTTAGAACCGCTCAACTAGGATCCTCCCTAAATATGTCTCTGAAGACCGGCTGCGTTGACGTCACCTGGGAGCTTGAAGCTAAATGGAGACTCTAGGGCCTCACCACACACAGCTGAACCTGCATTTTAGCAACATTTCCAAGTGATCTGTATAGGCATTTATTGACTGAAAAAAAAATGCACTTTCTAGTCCACAAATTCAAGCCTGAAAAAGAGATCTCCCTGCTCCCTTTCAGTTCTGCCCCATAATATATGGATTGTAATTTTGTTTAAATCATATTTACAGATTTTGCTGGCACTTTCTTTTATTTAATAATTATTTCATGGGTGTCTACTTTGTCATAGGAACCATGTGAGGGGCTGAGAATGAAAAGTAAACAAGAAAGAGATGGTATCTATCGTCATAGATCTTCAATCACTGGGGGAAGTCAGAGCCTAACTAAGTGATGACATAGGGTGTTGTATGCGAGGACAGAGAAAATATTGGAAGCTATGAAAGTACCCAGTAGTCAGGAATGAGATTGACTAGGCCAGGAAGACCTTCCTGAAAAATAAAGTTTAAGCTTTATAACTAGTGCATCCTGTGAAAATATTGAGCTGTTTTCACATTTATAAACACTCGTGATTTATGGAAGAGAGGCCGGTTGAGCCTTCTTTGCCTTTATATTTCCAGACAACTTTTAGAATTAAGTCTGAAGCTTCTGCAGTTTAGCAATTACCCTTTGAAACTGTTCTCTCTAAGTCTACCAATGACCTCCTCATTGCAAACGTGGTATTATCTTTTTAAGTCACATCTTGTTGATCTGTAGCTTTTAATAATCATAACTATTCCCATCCTGACGTTCTAATTTCTTTTGGATTCTGTCTTAGCTTGAATTTCCCCCAAAGGCAGAGCTTGAAATACGAGCATGCTTATGGTATGTGGTGAGTTTTGGAAGTGCGGTAGACTGAATAATTGTTTTCCCAACCTCTCACCAAAGTATCCACATCCTAATCCCCAGAACCTATTATCTTATATGACAAAAGAAACTTTACAAGTATAATTCAGTTGAAAATCTTGAGTTGGGTAGATTAGCCTAGATTATTTGGGTGGGCCTTAAATACACTCACAGGGTCCTTTTTAAGAGGGAGGCAAGAAGTTCAAAGGAGGAAGTAGGAGGTGTGATAGCGGAAGCCAGAAGTGGGAGTGATACAAGAAAGGTTCAAAGCCAAAGAATGCAAGTGGCCTCCAGAAGCTAGAAAATACATTCTTCCCCAGTGTCTCCTGAAGAAACCAGGCCTGCTGACACCTTGGCTCTAGCACAGTGAAATGGATTTGGGACTTCTGACCTCTAGACTGATAAGCGAGTAAATTAGTATTGTTTTAAACTGCTAAATTTGTGGCAGTTTGTTACAGCAGCAATAAAAATGGAATGGAAAAGGGATTGGTGATTGGGAAGAGTGAAACAGGAAAGGAGGGAAAAGTAAGGCACATTATTGAACTGGTTACCCTTGTGGGCAACTGGGACTCAGTCCCAGTGAGGACCTCCCAAAGAGTCACCTATAATGCCATGTCTGTCCAAGACATGGAGGAAGAAGTAATTATGCACCAGCTCCCATTCTCACTGGTTAAGCCTTGAGGATAGTGTTAACTCCCTTTTATTGATACTTTTTTTTACCGACCTGGGTTCTTGGACTTTTTAATCAATAGAAATTGATAAGAGGCAAGACAAGAAATTCAGGCAAGGCTTTTTTGGGACTGGTGTCACTGTACAAGGGAGCGAAAAGAAGTTGTAGATGCCCTTGCTCGTTCCCTGGGGTGGGCCCAGCTGGTCCCTTAAATGGGGTGAAGGGGGGTGGATCCATGGGTTGCACCAGAGGGGTGGGTTAGGTGGTCTGCCCCTTCCCTTGGTGGTGCTGTGTGCGGGGGATTCAGTGCAGTCCCCTGCTTTTGCTCCCAGCACCTGAGAAGTGGCAGTTGGGTTTTTGGCATTTTTGTATCTTCTTGTGTAAAATTTGTCCTGGTTGCACATGCATGCAGTTACTTTCAGTCCCTTATAATTTCTTTGTATTCTGTTGCTGGAGAAGACGTTTGTCCAGGTGTAAGCAGTAAAGGGTCCCAGGTCCCAGTCTATCTCACTTTTAAGAGCAAGGATTAAAAAAAAAAATACATTTGTAGCCTCTGTCAGGAGACAGAATTTAGTGGGAGGCATAGTCAAGAAATTCCATATTTAAAATCCAGAGTGGTAAAGGGTGATGCTAGAGGTAAGTTTGTAATGCAAAAAGAATAGAAGAAAGTTTCCATAAGGACATCAGGAAAGCTTCATGGAGAAATTGGTTATTGAATTGATGAGTATGAGTCTCTTAGAGACTGAAAACAAAGGGAGGTCATTCCAAGAAGAAAGATGAATATATACTCAGACATGAAAGTAGAAGGGCCTATTGGAAACAGCTAGAAGTTCTATGTAGGTGGCTGTTATGTTTTAATGGCTGTGAAGAGATGGTGAAGGGGTGAGACTGAAATCCAGATCCGAAAAGGCTTTTGTGCTGCTGCTGTTTGCTTAGTACCTTAGCACAGGAGAACGAGGCTTGGGTCACCGAGCAATAAGCTCCTGACAAATCAAAAGTCTTCTGAGAAAAGCTTATTTGGTTCCAAGCAGGGGTATGGGAATAAAACACCAATTATATGATTCTTTAAACTTCCCTTCAGCAAATTTATAATTATAAAAATGTCTTGAGTTATCAGCCTCTACTTTACACTTTCCCTCAACATTGTTTCGAGCAATTCCACAGAATAGAGAAAAAAGTTAATTAGAACATAAAGCAGGAAAAGTTTAATTCCTTTTTTCAATAAGAAGCTGGCTGCAGTTTATACAGGCTTAACGATAATTCTATTTTGTGACTAACAATGATTACTCATGAATAATTATAGAATAGAAATGTGAAAAAAAAGTCTAATTAGAAAATAAACAAATCCCCCAAATTAGGTATTTATTATTGCAATTAGGTATTATTAGAACCAATAATGACATGATGGCAACACAAGATATTAATGAATACATGATTAGCCATTGAATGTATTTTGTTACATCAGAAATAAATTTGACATTTTCATGAAGATATTTAGTTAAAACTGTTACTGCAAAAGTAAACAATCTAGAGCAATAACTCCACATTTTAACTACTGTATTACTCATGCGTCCAATTAAAAGCAGAATTTCTTGCAGTGATGAACATAGATCTGTCTTGGTTAATTGAAAGGTGAAATACCTTGAGAAATGGTGATGGTGTGTGGGGTCACCCTGCTATGTCTTGATTTTACAAGAAAAGTGTCCTGAGTATTTTATTAGCACGGACAAACAATGGAGGCTACCAGCCGTCTTTGCTTAATTAAGAAGAGAGATTTAATAAGCCTTTAACAAAGTCATTTTAAAACTTTGCGGTTGCTCTGATGGTTTGGAATTATGTCAGACATAGCTCTCAGGTAGTCCTAGTTTAAGGGTTAGTGTATGATTTTAGATTACATTTTTGGTAAGCTAGAAATATAGGAGGGAGCCTGGCACCGTCAATGCCTTGCAGGCTCTGCGAATGCCCCTTAGTACATTTTTGAGTTTCAGTGATATGGTGGCAGGTCAGCCCGCCACTGAAGTACCCATGCAGCACGTGCTGTCTGGTGAGAGCTGGCTTGCACAGTGAAGGTGGGGCATACTGAACATCCCCCAAGAGTCCTTGGATGCGGAGACTAGGTTGGAATTTCTGGTGAGCTTTGGGATCCTGTTGGTTCCTAAGATACTGCTTGAACTTCCACATTGGCTCATACTCTCCTGGACTCTTGAAATTAACCCAGTGCTGACAGGGCCAGAATGACCTGCAGCGCTTGCCACTGACTGACCCATAAGAGAACCAGCCTCTAAGGCAGCTAGGAAATCTTGCTAAGATGCCCAGGGTTCAAGACTTATGGATTTTGTTCAGTATGAGATTTATTTCTAAATTGGGAAAACTGAAATCAGCTAGATTGGGAAACAGGAAAAAAAAAAACCTTGGGCATTTTATGAGACAGGTACATTGAGAAAGATACCATTGGGATTTATACCTCTTGGTGAGATATTTTTATATGAATATCCTACTGTTAAACATCACTTCTGTGCGGCCCTTCAGCTGGGCACATGCTACCACTTGACAGTGAAAGTCTACATTTTGACCCTGGCTCTGAATCCTCTAGGAATTCTAACCATGGCAGAGATTGATTTCAGATTGAAAAGATGCATTTGAGACCTATAGTTATTTGGAGAGTTTGTAGGCATAGGTGTGGGAGTGCAGAGTAGGGAAAACACATCTCCTGTGCTTGGACCCAGGTCAGC